>NC_067402.1:296498278-296561803 GCF_016432865.1 Antechinus flavipes | reverse complement strand
CAGAGATATAAAAAAGAGTATAAATCAAGTAATTTAACAAGTAATTATTAAGTATCTTCTATGTGCCAGACACTGGACTGGATTCCATGGATTCAAAGTCAGAAGTGAAACTGGAATTTCCAACAGGGAGCTTATATTCTATTTGGAGAAACATGAAATAAGGCCTTTTGGGGAGAGAGAGATAGCAGCCAGGAGCCTCAGAAAGATTTCATATAAACGGATATGGTTTAACTAAAATCTGAAGGGAAATGAGGCTCTTAAGAGGTAGAGGTGAGGAAGGAATGCTTTTCAGGCATGGTACTATGTTGTACTATCAGTAAAAACATCAACAATTCTAGAAAAGTACAGAGACTTGGTCTAACATGGACTAATTCATCAGAGTTACAAATAATTGTCCCCACAAATACTATACTTTACATAGTACCTGACACATAGTAGGCACTTCATTAATAAATACCTTTTGAATATATAAATGACTCCAGATTTAATCCATACCTAGATCTTGGAACTGGTAAAAGAGTTAAATAAGCAGCCAACTCTGAAAGCAAATTTCAGAGACATAGTGGGAAAATAATTAGGAAGCAGGCTCCCTAATTGGTCGTTTGTAAGTCTCTTGTTACACATGTACAGGGATAAGGAAGACGGGCGGGGCAAGCCCCATGGCATTTCTTGGTTTCGTTGCATATCGCCAACTGACAAACTCAATGGCCTGGAACCTGGGATGGACAGCCAGCCCAATGTGAACCCGGGGCTCTCCCTCACTCCTGTGTAGATGGTTTGACAGGGAGCAAATGTGTATTTTAAATCCAATAGGATCCAGTCACAAACAATCTCCTTGTGATTTCCAGCACAATTGCAATCTATTCACTTCTCTTGCTTAAAAGTCCAGGTTTCAGTTGAGGTTAACTGTTAGTTAAAAGGTCAGCATCTGCTTGTTTTTTTTTTCCCCCCTCTCTGACATCAATGTTAGTACCAGGTAATTAAAATCCACTGCCAAGGTCTGAGGGGGGTACATGCTAAATACATCCACAGAGAAATCAGTGCTTCTTGGAAATTCCCAGGCTAAAGCTTTGCAGGAGCCCCTGCATTTTTTGAAAGGTCACAAAAAAATCTGTCAGAAAAGCCTAAACCATGACTGAGAAATACAGAGCATTCTCAGGACTGTACAAAAAGGAAGGAAAGAATCCCTTGGGTGATAGAATCAGTTCTTCTTAAAAAATGACATTAATATGAGGAGTATTTAATGTAGATCTGCCAAAAGAAGTGTTGAAATATATTCCATGATATACATTCCATGACTCAGTTTCATGATTACAAAGGATACTAATGACTTGCAGTTCTCCATTCTTTAGTGCTCTGTTCTTTGATGAGTCAACATCTTGTTATTTAAAAATAGAATGGAGGTGATGGAGGAAAGGGGGCAGAGAACCTATTTTTTTTAATATAATGCACAAGTGACTTAGGCCTGATTATAATAATTTTTCTCTGAATTTCCCCCACTCATTCCATAGAATCCCTTGGGGGAAATGGTACCTAGCAATAAACAAATATTTCCTTTTTCATTGTCACTAATTATCATCATGGACATTATTATGACTATCAATTTGCAGATGAAAAAATGTGAAAGTCCATTTAGACCAACTCCCTCATTTTACAAATGGGGAGACTAAGGCTCAAAGTAACAAAGATAGTAAATATAAGAGGCAAGATTTGAAATCTGCTCTTTTCACCCAAAGTCCGTGCTCTTCCAAGAATGGAACCTTTATGACTATCAACATCATTATCTTCATCAAGATAACTCCCCCATTGGGAATGCAGTTATATCTATCACCATCATTATCAACATTACCATCGTTGTCACTATAACTAAATCATTGTTCTCTTCATTTTGTTCTCTTCTTAATTTTCATCTTGATAATTATTACTATTTTAGGATTGGAGTTAAAAGGGAATTTGGAAACTTTGCTGATTTATTATACCTTCTTGAGCCTCGTTTATCTCATCTGTAAAATTGGCTTATAATGGTTTCCACTTCAAAAAATTGTTGTGATAATCAAATGAGATAAATTACATTATAAACTTTAATGTTATGTAAAAATACCAAGTTAACAAAATAAATGTAAAGTGAGACTCAAAGAAGGAAAGATGATTTTTTTAAAGGTTACAAATATAATAAGTGACAGTCAAGATCCCAATCCAGTTCTCTCACTTCAAATCCCACTTCTTTTGGAACTGCACCATATGATTTTCTTCTAGTTCTGCATCCATTGGGCAAGGGATCTTATTTCACTTTTTCACTTTCTTTTCTGGTAATCCAGCTAATATTCTGAAGACCTTCCTTTGGCTCTCTTTTACTCTTCTTTTCCAATTCATTATTTTTTACTCTTTTACTTTATTCTCTCTGGGTATAGGATCCAAAATCCTAAATTCATAAAATGAAAGAAAAATTATCTTTGGCACACCTACCCTTTTTATTTCTACCCTAGAATACTTCCTTCATGACTTTAGTCCTGTTGTTTTTTGGCTCTGAGATATGGGAAACCCTGACCTTGAATTTCCTAGAATTTGTTTACAAAATGGATTACAGCCCAGCTCCTTCCTTCTGCTGTGCAAATACCCTGAAGAGGGAGATAGACTGTTGTATATAAGGAAAATAAAGTAAGCACATTTAGTTGGAACAGAGTACATGAGAAAAGTGTACATTAATGTAGACTCAGCCTAGAAAGGAAGGATAACAACTAGTTTGAGCTTTTAAATGGCAAATAAAGAGGGTTATAGGTTACCCTGGAGGTAGAAAATCCTGTATTTTTCAGAGCAAGGGTTTAAATAACAGATCTTCACCTTAGAAGTAACCATTTGGCTGTGTGTGAGTTTGGGCTGGTTGGAGAAGAGACTTGAGAGAGAAAGAGCAATTACAGGGTTCTGACAAGAGGCATTAGGATCTTAATTGGGGTAGTTGCTGTATTAATATAGACAAAGAGATCCATACAGTACATCTGATGAAATAGAAATAACACAACTTGGAGATTCATTGCATTCAAGAGAAGCAGTCTGGAGAGGTGGATTAGAAGATGATCCCTCAGGAGTCAGTCAGGATGACAGACACTCAGAACGGCTGCATCCTCCTGCTCGCCTTTCTCACACTTTTGCATTCAAACCTGAAGGATTGTTGGAAACCTGAAAGTCTGTCTGAATCGGGGCTGCTGTACTTCAAACTAAGGTGGTCTGGGTTCAGGAATCTTCCTCGGGCTAATTAGGATGTTCTGAATGTTTTGAAGGAGTTGGAAATTGGAACTGGAGCTGGAGCATCTTTTTATATTACGGTCGGGGCTTACTCAGAATTCCTAATCAAAGCTCTGGGCTGAAGCCACCAGATGAACACTCCCAAATCAAGTGAAGTCAAGGAAGCATTTATTCAAGTGCTTGTTCTGTGCCAGGTATCTTGTTAAGCACTGATGATACAAAGGCAAAGATTAAACCACCTCTGCTCTCACAGAGCTTACAAGCTCTCAAGGGAGAAAACATACATGTATCTAGTATGTATGGAATGACTACAAAGAGAATCCAAGATCCTTAAGGGACAGTTCTTTGAGGAAGGACTGCCTGGATATCTAGTGAGACTGGGAAATCCAGCAAAGCCATCCAAGTACCCACTGCAAATGAAATCCCTTCATTAAAAGCAGCATCAGGCTTGTCCATTGAGACGTGAGTGTGAAATGCCCTCGTTGGCCCAGACTAGCAAAGCCACCAAGAGACCCAGAAGTGGTCAGCCCAGATAAGCCAGCAGTGCTTCTGCGGCAAACTCAGAGGAGACTCCCCAAGGAGAGAAATGCTCTCTCAGGTCCAGTAATCCTGAGGTACTTCCTGGCCCTCTGTGTTCCATATGCATCAGTCTACTTCATTATCATCACACTTTTAATTTGGGCCCACATAACCCAAAGACCTCATGTTTATGCAAGAGGAGGGTATTCCTCCCTTCCCATTTGAAAAGGTTTTGTAGTTAGTGTTCTTGCTACAATTACTTAGTAAATTCCCTTTTTTAAAACTAATTAATATGAACTGGTTGATTGATATTAATGAAATATCAATTCATTCAGTGACATTGGAGAGTCCACCGGAAGAGGGCTTAGGAGATATGCAATACAAACCACAACCCCTCAGGGTTCCCCTAGCATTCTGAAGGAAGAAGTAGGCAGGTGCCATCTGAAAATCCAGTCTGCCAGCATGAATAGAGACTGGACAGTGAATCCAGTAGGCTGTTCCAAAGAGAAGATACGAAGCATAAAAAGAAAGAGAGAACTTCAGAGCTACCATATTGCAGTCGTGTAATAAATTCTGGTTGATTGTTAGAGCTGTAGTTAGGAGATCTTAATTGGAGCATATTGTTCAATATTTATATCATTGTGTGACCCTGGATAAGTTGTTTACATTCTCTGAGCTGGTTTCCTCCTCTGTAAAATATGGATACTGATCTTTGCAGCCCCCTCCCTTTCAAACTTGCTTTTAGGAAGTTGTTCAGGAAACCTTATGATAATATAGCAAAGGGAGTTGTTATTATTAGAAAAGGAAAATAATTCATCTAAAGACCAAACAGGGACTAATGGCTTTAAAAGGGAAACCAAGTGTCAAGCTTATGTTTTTGCTAGAGAAAGAAATGAATGATAGGTTACTTCAAGTGATGAACTCTGGATTATAGGTGTAGGTAAGCAAAGGTGTTGACCAAGACTGATCCCTGCTGGAAACTACCTTCTTTAGGAGAGGAAATTGATCTCTCAGACCCATAAAAGGGAAGGATGTTACCCCCAAATGGATAGAAGGTCACCAAGGAAGGACTGGAAATCATCAACCTCTTTATCTCTTTGTCTGAGATCACAATGGCTACCTCTGCCCTCTTCACTTCAGGTAAAACACATGCTCCCAGCCTTGATTTCAACTCTTTCTGGGTCTTTCTGTCCCAAGACTGTCCCTTGTATATGATGTGTTGTTGAATTATAGTTTTCCATCCATTCTGCTATCTACTTCTATTTATGTATTAGCTCATTCCATTTACATTCAGAGTTATCATCACTAACAGTGCATTTCCCTCCATTTATCCCGTTTTCCTCCATCAATTCTTCTCGTTTTTTATCCTGTTCCTCCTCAAAAGTTTGTTTTGCTTTTGACCACCACCTCCTTCAAGCGAAGCTCCCCCTCATAATTCCTCCTCCATATCTCTTATGCTTTCCCCTTCTATCCCCCTGTTGGGAAAGTTAGATATTTATATACAATATAGTGTGTGTATATACATACACACATACGTGTATACACACATATATACATCCACATGTGTGTAGTTCTTTCCTTGAACCAATTCCAATAAGAGTAAGACAAATAATTGCCTGCCACGCCTCTCTGCTACACAGCATAAAAGCTTTTCCTTGTACATCTCCTTTTTGTGAGAAAAATATCCGTCATTCTACTTGTCCCTTCTTTTTTTTTATTCCATCCCTCTTTTTTACCCCTATAATTCCTTTTTTGAAGATCACCTCATTAAAATTGATTTCCACTCATGTTTTCTATCTATAATAATGTTAAAGTTCTTAGGTCTTACATATGTCATCTTCCCATATAGGAATGTAAAGTTTCATTGAGTCCATTATGATTACTATTTCATGTTTACTTTTTTATGCTTCTTTTGAGGTTTTTTCTTTTGAATTTTTATTTTTTTTCTATTTTCTATTTATCTCTGGTCTTTTCATCAAGAAAGCTTGGAAGTTCTCTTTCATTAAATATCTATTTTTCTCCCCAAAGTGTTATATGCAGTTTGGGAGAGAGCTCTCTGCTCCCTCTAGTGTATAAACTACTAAATCTTGTGTGATATTGACTGTGGCTCCATAATACTTGAATTATTTTTTTCTGGCTACCCGCGATATTTTCTTTTTTATCTTGGTGCTCTGAAATTTGGCTATAATATCCCTAGAAGTTTTCATTTGAAGGTTTCTTTTGGGAGATGTTTTGTGGATTCTTTCTGAATTTCTGTTTTTCCCTCTGGATCTTAGAAATCAGGACAGTTTCCTTGATTATTTCTTGAACTATGATGTCCAAATTCTTTCTTTGATCATGACTTTCAGGCAGTTCAGCAATTTTTAAATTCTCTCTCCTCAATTAATTTTTCAGATCGGTTGTTTTTCCAATAAGATATTTTATGTGTTCTATTTTTTCATTTTTCTGATTTGGTTCTATTATTTCTCAGTCTCACACGTCTCACCTACCACTTGCCCAGTACTAATTTTTAATGAACTATTTTTTTTCCATGACTTTTTGTAACTCCTTCTCTATTTAAGTAAATTTTTGTGCTCTTTTTAAAAAACCTTTGGCCAATTCTGTTCTTAAGGTGGTGTTTTCTTCAGTACTATTCCGTGTCTTTATCAGTTTTTTAATTCTCTTTTCTTATTTTTCTTGCATCATTCTCATTTCTTTTCCCAGTGTTTCCTCGCCACTTTTATCTCCGTCTTTAACTTTTCCCAGTATTTCTTGTTGGCCTTGGGTCCAAGTAGCATTTTTCTTTAAAGTGCCTTTGTTTGTAATTGTTTTTACATTAGTATCTTCTTTTTGGTTTAGCCTTAGTCTTCCCTTCCACCATAATAGATTATATGGAAAAGTTATTTTTGTTGTAGTTGTTTATTTATTTCCCCAGCATATTTCTTCACTTTGAACGTTATGTTACAGTTAAACTCTGCTCACTCAGGGATTAGGAGGCACTGTGACAAGCTTAAGGCTGTTTTTTGTATTACTGTTTTTAGAGTTCAAAGTCTGAAAGTTTTTGATGTTGGCAAAGTGGTATTTTCCTGGGAGAGGTGTAGTCACTGCTGTACTGATCTGCTTTCTGATCTTTATCCAGGAAGGGCCTCTCCTCCCCTTCAGCTGCAAGTGCTAGCTCTTTCCTTAACCTGAATCTGTGTATAGGGCACCTGCTCCCTTGTGACCAATCACATAAGCCCTTAACCAGTTCTGGCAATAGAATTGCCAATCAGCACTAGCTATATCCAGTGCTAACCAAGGGTGTCCTATAATCTCTTTCTGACCAGTTATCCAAGCCTCTTACCATCTTTGAGCTGAGAGCTCCCAAAGCTGCAGCTGCTGCTGTCATGGCCACCTCCTAAGTCCACAGCTGGTGTTGCTGCTGTGCTCTGGACCTGTGCCCGACTCAGCCTCACAGATGTCCCCTGCAGATCTTTTAAGTTGTCCTAGGTTGGAAAAATGTCTTCTTCTGATCTTTTATTGGCAACTGATGCATTAAAATTTGTTCTAAGGTATTATTTTAAAGTTGTTTGGATGATTATGTTTGGAAAATTCAGCTTGGGCCAGATAATATTCCTGGAAATCACTTTAGAATATAAAACATAGAATGTTTGGATCAATATGGAAAAAAGCTTCCTAAAAATCATCAGATTTGTTCAAAGTGCAGTATCCAAGTAGAGATTAGATTAAATACTTAGCATTTAGTAGTCTCAGAATTAGAAACTACCTCAGATGGTACCTAGTCCACCCCATACCTTAGCAATCATAGCCCAAAACACTGTAGCAGGTATGAATCATGCTAGATGCTAGATTCATAGAGATGGACAACTCATTACCTTCTGAAGGAGCTCATTCTACTTTGGGAAAGCTCTGAGTGTGAGTGATGTTACAGAGCGCAAAGTATAAGGACTGAAAAGGTAATCTTAGATATCCTTTCCAGCTCTGAGGTTCTCTGAGTAAATATTCAGTATTTTATTGAGACACAAATTAACATTCTACTTTATCTAGAGTCAAGTTATAATGGTACTTAAGGGGAAATGAAAAATGTGTGATTTTTTTCTCTTTAATTCAATGTCTTCTGCAAGATTTCCAGATTTGTAATCTGCATATCATCACACCCCTGTCTAAACTCTACTCAAAGTGTGGGCCACTACCAGATTATCAATATGGTATGAGAATAATTCAATTATTTATCCACTTCTAAGCTGAAACCTGTACACAGCCCTTGTCACAGTTGTAGTTTTCTCCATGCACAGCATTGTTCAAGAGGTGTCAGTTAAACCCTGTTAATGTTTATCCATTCTCTGTGAGTCTCATCAGCATTCTTTCCTAAATTTGCCATGGGGTAGAATGGGATGCTCATTTCCATTCAGCCCAACTTCAATTCTTTGAAAAAAATTTCACATCAATATGTTTTCTCTTTTTCAGCTGAATGAAGAAAATTGTAGGTAGGAGACTTTCATTAGGACATGTCTGATTTAATTAATCTTTAATTATGGCACTGAAAAAATGAAGAAAGAGCTATGAGCAGCCAATTCCTTGACTACATTTATCAAGTTGCTATTTTTATGACCTGTCTGGTCAACAGTAAATCAGATCCCACCTCTTCAAAATCCATAGAATAAATGACAAAATTGTTTAGAAAAGCCACTATCTGAATAGAATCTAACTATGTGTGAATACTCAAAGAAATCAGGGGTGTACACAATATTAAAAACTGCTGGGCATGAATAACCAAACCAATACTTCAGAACCAAGGTTGAACTCAAAATCAAGGATTTCAGCACTAAGATCCAGACCTGGGATTTCCAGAGCCTAGGAAAAACTTCTTTGATGGCTGTGTTCACAATTGTTACTGTTAATGCAAAAAGTCATGAAAGTAAAAAGGAATACTTGATTACACATGAAATCATCACGAGAATCAGAATCTTAAGAATCAGGTAGAAGAAACATCAGAAGTTTATGGGAACTATATTATTTTAAAGTTTTTATATAATGAGACCATATTTTCTTAACTGACCTCAGACGTCATCCAATCCAACCCTCGCATCTTCATTATTTTATAGATGAAGGACTAATGCCCCGGAGAGGTTAAAGGACTTGCCCATAGTGACAGAAAGTGACAGAACCAGGATTGAAAGCCAAGTCTTAGAGGTAATGATGACCTGTACAAGGGTGATGTAACTATGAACGGGGGGGGGGGGGGGGGGGGGGGGGGGGGGAAATGTGAGCGATATTCTGGAATAGAAATTTGCAGATTTTTGAAATTAATGAGATATAAAGGATAAAGAAGAGAGAGGAATTAGCAGACTCAGACATCTTCCTCCTTGCCAATCAATGAACAAAGCATTTCTAAAAACATATTATATCATGTCATCTAACAACCTGAACCCAGGAAAACACAGTACATTAAGAAGGATTAAATAGAGCTGACTCAAACCAGCAAATGCTAATTGCTCAATTTTTAGTATGATGATGTATCCATCAGAAATCAGAAAATGCTACAAATCAGGACTGGGTTGTCTAGACTTTAAAAAGTGATGGAGAAAATGTTAACAATTCAGGTTTAACTTAAAAGTTTATCATGAGAATATTTTTCCCTCAAAAAGCCAATTAGACATTTGCCATCATGACCTGAAATATCAACTCCATTTGTATCCAATGTAGTCCATTGAAGGAATGATTCGCCATCATGGGATGAGCCAGGCTATCAGTTTAGGATTTGATTTGGTGTTAAATTTAGTAACAATTGGCTCATATTTATATCCTGTTCTAAGGCTTACAAAGCATATACAAACCATAATCCTGTGATGTTTTTTATATCACTTTAATCATCAAACTCATCTCTCCTCTATCTAGTGAGCTACCTCTGATGACAATTTATGTTTTTAAAATCTGCCACATTACCCAACACACAGCCATACCACTAAGTCTGAAGGCAAAGGCAGCTTTATACATCCATAAGATTCCACTTCTGGGTGGAGAGGACTATCTGTTGGTTAATAAGCATTTATTAACTGCTGAGTTTGTGTCAGTGGGTGTGTTAAGCTCTGGCTTAAGAATGGAAGGAAGAGAAGGATGGAGGGGAGACAGAGAGAGAAGGAAAGAAAGGAAGGAAAAAAAAGAAAGGAAAGAAGGAAGAAACAAAGAAAAATAGACAAATACATAGATAAGGAAAGTTGTGCATTTTTATCTTCTTTGAAGTCTAGTGCAAGAATTTTTACAATCCATATTTTACAGCTGAGAGAAGTGAAGCTTAAAGAATTTTTTCTGAGGTCAGGAGAACCTGAGTTCAAATCTGATCTCAGACACTTAACACTTCCTAGCTATGTGACCCTGGGCAAGTCACTACTTAACTCCAATTGCCTCAGCAATTAAAAAAAAAAAAAGGTGGTGGGGGGGTGTTTCTGATTTACACAATATAGAAACATAGTGGCACAATGTCTGTGTGTAGAGTCAAGAAGAGCTGAGCTCAAACCCAACTTAAGCACTTGTTAGATGTATAACTGTAAGCACTTAACTTCTCTTTGCCTCAGTTTCCTTAACTGTAAAATGGAGATAAAAAGCAACTAGTTCCAGGATTATTGTAAGGATCAAATAAGATAATAGTTATAAAGTGCTTAGCACCATGCCGGATACATAGTAGATGCTTAATTAATGCTTGTTTCCAGATGCTATTCACAACGCTAAATGGCTATTGATTAGAGAAATGCAAATTAAAACAATTCTGAGGTACTCCCTCACATCTCTCAGATTGGCTAAATTAACAGGAAAAGATAATGACAAATGTTGGAGGGGTTGTGGAGAAACTGGGACATGAATACATTGTGGGTGAAGTTGCAAAATGATCCAACATTCTGGAGAACAATTTGGAACTAGGCTCGAAACTCTATCAAACTGTGCATACCCTTTGATACAACAGTGCTATTATTGGGTCTGTATCCCAAGGAAATCATAAAGGAGAGAAAAGGATCCACATGGGCAAAAATGTTTGTAGCGGCTCTTTTTGTGGTGGCAAAGAATTGGAAAGTGAGTAGATGTCATCAATTGGGGAATGGCTGAATAAGTTATGGCATATGAAAGTAATGGAATATTATTGTTTTATTTTTTTTTAATGAAGAAGCTGATTTTAGAAAGATATGGAAAGACTTACATGAACTGATACTGAGTGAAAAAAGTAGAACCAGGAATACAGTACACACAGTGACAGCAAAATTGTGCAATGATCAGCTATAACAGGTTTGGTTCTTCTCAGCAATTCAATGATCCAAGGCAATAGCTATAAATTTGGATAGAAAATGTCATCTGTATCCAGAGAGAGAATTGTAGAGAATGAATGTAAATCAACACATGTGATGATCACTTTTTTCTTTTTCTGCTATTTTTTTTCTCTCGTGGTTTTTCTCTTTATTCTGATTTTTCTCTCCCAGTATGATTAATAGAGGGATGTCTATTTTAAAAAAAAAATTACACATGCTATGATCACTTTTTTTCTTGTTTTATTTTTCCCTCATGGATTTTCCTCTTTGTTCTGATTTTTTCTCTTTGAAAATGAGTCATTAGAAAATATGTAAAAAGAAAAATGTATGTACAAGTAACCAATAATTGTTTTTGTGCGAAACTGGGGAAGATAAAAATAAATTAATTGTTAAAAATATTTTTAAATTAATATACATATATAACCAGGAAAAAAGAAAACAAAAAAGTAAAATATTAAAATATTTGTTTCCCTCCTTCCCATGCCATTTTTTCCTTTTGTCTATGCACTTGTTTTGTCTCACCTTTCATATGCACTTACTGCCTAATGAGAAGAGGTGGGAACAGCTTCATGTGTTGATCTTTCTTCCTCCCATCAGTTAATAAACATTTATTAAACACCTACTATGTGCCACACATTGTGCTAAGTGCTGGAAACTCTCTTCATTAATGAATTTCTCCTACCTCTCCATTAAGAGTAGGGATATCGATCCCCAAAACACACATCATGCTTTCGAACATTTCATCAGCCTATCTTGTACCCCACAGACCTGTGACTTCAAAGAGAGACAATCCTGGATGCTCCTAGCCAGAGGATTCCCTTGATCCCAAAGAACAAATAGCCTTCCCTCCTCCCTGTTGGACATGTTCTAAGATTTCTCTTAAGTTCATCAAATAGTAAGAGAGCCTTGAAGTGTGAGCATAGTGCTCTCTGCTGCTCATCAGCTACCATGCCCTCTGCTGCCAGCCTTCCCAGCAGGACGAATGCACAGATCTGACAGGTTCAATGAGACCACTGCCCTTTGTGTTCTCCAGTCATCTCTCTGTCCCTTTTCAAATAACACTGTTAATGCCCATATCCTCTTTTGGTCCCTTGCTCATCCACTAGCAAATGCTCGTTGTGTCCACCACTGACCCTCAGAAGTCTTAGGAAGGTTAGAAGGGCACTCAGAACTGGTTTCCAACATACTGCACACAACTCTTGCCCCACCCCCAGACTCTGATGTTGGTTGTGAAATCATTTTTAAAGCTTCCTTTGAATATGCCCTAATGCCATGGGAGCAAATTTTCTTTTCCCTCTCTGACTTTTCTTGCTCCTGTAAAGATTCCTGGGAAGAATGTTCTCATTATACTCAACTTTTCTGTGAATATCATCCCATCACAAGTGTTTGGATGTCTTTGAGCCTAGCACACTTTCTTTGCTTCTCCTCTTGGCCCACAGGAAGGCGCCTGCAGAGTGACTCCATCCCTGTTCAACCCTCTCATCATAGGGAGGCTAGTCAAACAAAATTCTCTCATGAAGCCTCAGATCAAATTTTTTTTTGTTTCCTATAACATTTCCCTTCCTTTCTTCTCATCATCCTCCCTTTATCACTATCATAGCTGGTGATATAGATTTTGCCTAATTTTCCAAAGAACTCATTGATGTCACTTCAATGACATCCCACTTCTCATCAACTTGCTGAAAATGGGTCGAGACCCCTTGGACCCTTGGACATTCTTTTCATCGTGTTGGGGTTTTTTTTTGTTGTTGTTCTAAAAATGAATATGTTCATCCTTGATCTTCCTCACTTTGGTAATATTTTACACTTTGGGAGAAATAACCTCATGATTTTTACCCTCACAGATTGATCCACCTATACATACAGATCACTACAACTTTGAAACATAGTATAGTCCTTGTGCTGTGGACAAAAATATTCATCCCCTGACGCCCGATCTTCAGGTGATACATATGCCCCTTCATGCTTATTGAGAAGCATAGCCTCAAATGATTTTCATGCAGCTCATCCCTGGGGCCAAATCCAAGCCTTTTCATCTTGGGTAAGATATGTTACAGTCACACTCCATAGGGTAACCTTCTAGAGCCCAGAAGGAGGTCTCTACCATGGTGAGGCATCAAAGGCTTGATCTGAGGTTAAGAGGCATTTTCTGCTGTCCATGGTGTCATTTATTAATGTTAGACACTATTCTAGACTATGGAATTATATAAGAGAAAATAAAACCGTCTCTTCCCTCATCTTCCAAATTTTCTTCTTCTTTTTTACTTCCTCATATATGATGTGTTTTTCCATCCTTCACTTATTTTATTTTATTTCTTTTTGTAATAGGCAGTTGGGGTTAAGTGATTTACTCAGAGTCACATGATTAATAAGTGATAAGTATCTAAAGCCAAATTTGAACTCAGGTCCTCCTGACTTCAGGACTGGTGCTCTAATCACTGCACCATCTAGCTGGCACAATCCTCCACTTGTTTTAAAATAAAATTCCTATACTGATTTAAAGTTTGCGAAATGTTGTGCATATATTATCTCATACGTGGACCAGTTCTCTCCGCCTGAGTCTTGGGAAGCCTCTAGAAGCGGGCCAGGGAAGATTGGGGCGCCAGAGGCTCAGGGGAGGTGGGCAAGGACTCCCAGCCCCTCCCCTCCACAGGGTCCCCCTGCCCCTGTTCCTGTCCTCTTCTGGTTAGGACCCACTTGGAACCTTGTGCCCCAGCAGACAGGAGCAGGGCCAGCTTCCCTCTCTGTAGCCATACACACTGGGATTTGGGGCTCTCCCTGGTGTTTCTCCAATGACTAGCCCTTCCCCACCTTCCTCTCCCTCTCTCACCAAGCTAAACCCAGAAGGAGAGACCGAGGCCAGGACTCCTTTCCCCAACACAGCAGCCTCATCTCTTGGCCAGGGACATCCTGCTTTGTTCCGTGGAGATGGGGGAGGGTGGCAGGGCGGTCCCTTCTGGGCTCTGGGAAGGATTTGGGGGGTCTTGGGGCCCTCAGCAGCACTGTAGCAGTCCTGGGAAGGGGCCAGAGCCCTGCTCTCTTATGCCTTATGGGAAGGACTAGTCATAACCCAGGGTGGCCTTAGCGGGCGCAGAGCCTCCCTTGGAGGGCCGGGGGGAGCACCCCAACAGGAACTGGGTTGAATTTGGGGTGTTTACCTCCAACTGTTTGCACACTGGAAACAAATGTTATTAGCCAGATTTTATAGAGAGCTTAGGTGACTTTACTAGAATCACACAATTAGAGTGTGTCATAGGAAGTGTCTGAAGTGAGATTGAAACTCAGATCTTCCTGATCCCAACACTCTATCCACTGTGCTACCTAGACTAAGAATTAGGTGCCATAGGTCTCTGTAACATTACTTGCAATTCTTCAAATCTCAGAGGAAAAATGGTCCTTGGAGTCCATCTAATTCAAATTTTACTTATTGAATAATTCTACCCATAATATTCTTGACAAACCGTTTTCCACTCTCTGCTTAAATATCTTCAGGTTTGATAGAAAAGTCACAAAATCTCAAAGTGGTACGTTCTATTTTGCCAGAGCTCAAGCTGTCAAGGGGCTTTTTGTTGGTTTCTTCACCTAATATCTCAGCACCTCCACTGCCCAGCAATCTGTGTGAAATGTAATACATCTTAAATCACTAGCTCCATTTTGTGTTTCATCAGGTATGAGAATCATATATTTTCATAAGCTTCATCTTTCCCTCTTCTCCTAAACTTCATGTTGACCACGTTAATCACTTATTCAAAAAATCAGAAATCATTTTTTACCTAGGGTAAAATGCAATTTTATCTAAGATTTAAAATCCTTCATAATTGGGTTCTAGCATTCCTTTCCAATCATTTTACACATTCTACTTTCACATGATACGGTAGTCTCTTCATTTCACACAGCATGCTTTCAAGCCAAACTGGTCTACTTGCTATTTCTTAGAAATAACACTTATTCTCCCACCCCCAAGCCTCTGAACATATTTTTTCCTCATGGCTGGAATGAATTTACCTTTATCTCAACTTTGAATCTTAGAATCTCCACTTTTCTTCAATGCCTTGTGCTCTTCCTTCTTCATGAGGTCTTTCCCAATCTCCTCTTCCCCCTACAATTGCCTTTATCCTGTCCACAGAATTTTGTATAGAGACGCCACTGGACAGGGAAATAGCAAACTGCTCCTGTGATAATCCATATGAGATTATGAAAAGTTGACATGGCTGAACAACAATAATAGCAAAATCTCTGTGGGAACAGAAAGTATTGCTTTTGTGTCTTTGTCTCCTTTACATTTAGCACAGTGGGATGGCACATGGTTGATGATGAAGAAATACTTGCTGATCAATTATTTGATTCCTGGCCTGCTGTTAGAAAATAAACTTGTGAATAGAGATTTATTTGTGCTCTCAATCTCTACTGCAGTACCTATCATATAGTAGGCACTTAATAACTTCTTTTTGATTGAATGATTAGCTCAAAGAGTTGATAGTAGAGTGATATCATAAAGGTACCAAATAAAGAACTCAATCTCTACTTCAGTGCCTATCATATAGTAGGCACTTAAATTTTTTGTGATTGAATGATTAGCTCAAGGAGTTGATAGTAGACTAATATAATAAAGGTACCAAATAAAGAACATTATCATCATCATTGTAGCTTGCATCTATAGAGTTTTCAAGTTTACAAAGCATTTTTACATGTGTTAGCTTATTTGATCCCCACCACAATCGTGTGAGGTAGATAAGTACCATTTTAAAAATAAAGAAACTGAGGCTGAGAGTTTAAATTACTTGCTCAGAGTTAGAAAGATTTTAAATGTCTGGGGCAAGAGTTGAACTTGGGTCTTCCCAGTGCCAAGTTCTGTGCTCTAAACACTGTGCCACTCAGCTGCCTTAATATTTTTCATTTACATGAAGGAGAGCTGGCATCTTGTCTTCCACAAATCATAATGAGCTCGTTTAATTAGATTTTGCTGTATAGAGACAGTCTGAGTGATCCATGAAGTTCCTTTGATGAATTTGGGAGTCATTGTGGATGGAATTTAAGGGTGCTAAATGTAAGGTTAGATCTTTTGTGCCTATATCTTTCTGCTAGGTTTCATATGATGATGATGATGATGATGATGATGATGATGATGATGATGATGATGGTGATGATGGTAATGGTAGTTCTGATGGTTGTGGTTGTAGTAGTTATGATGATGGTGATGATAATAGTAGCTAATATTTACATCACATTTTAAAATTTTGTAGAGTATCTCAACTCTGTGTTTTGTGTGTGCATGTAGATGTATTGATGTGCACATGTGCTTTTTGTCATTACCAATTATTGAAAGGCAGAAAGGCAGACGCTGTATCTTTTTTTTTTATCTTTCTGCTCCCCAAAACTAAACTTGGTGCCTGGAACACAGAAGATGCTTAACAAACATTTGTCAAATTGAACTGAATGTGCCCAAGGAGATTTTCCTCCAGCCTTGTACTGCACATTTCTGCGTTAAACAACGGTTCCTTCTCGTTTTTTTCAAGTTTACAAAGCATTTTTACATGTGTTAGCTTATTTGATCCCCACCACAATCGTGTGAGGTAGATAAGTACCATTTTAAAAATAAAGAAACTGAGGCTGAGAGTTTAAATTACTTGCTCAGAGTTAGAAAGATTTTAAATGTCTGGGGCAAGAGTTGAACTTGGGTCTTCCCAGTGCCAAGTTCTGTGCTTTAAACACTGTGCCACTCAGCTGCCTTAATATTTTTAATTTACATGAAGGAGAGCTGGCATCTTGTCTTCCTTCTCGTTTTTTCTACCGCCCATGGGATGGGAAATGCTCGTGGCTCTACTCCAAGTAACAAAAGATATCTCCTAGGAGAAAATAACACTGTTTGTTTTAGTGATGGTAATTCAGCACTCTCTGAGTAAGGGTGTTTGCATCTCGCTACTGCTATGGACACCAGAAAAGGCTGCTGATTGGACTGATATTGGTCATTTTTTCTCCATTTATTTCATGTGAGCTTCTTCTAGGTATAAGATCTCTGATTTGGCTTTCAAGATAAAGTGGGAAACATAAAATTAATTGAGCAAAGAAATATACAAAAACAACAAAAACAATTGTAGAGAAAATTGGAAAATAATCGGGCAGAAATGAGTTTAGACCAACAACCTTTATAATGCGTTCTAAATGGATATGTGACCTTAATATAAATGATCAAGAAAATGTAGATGAGAAGCAGATCATATGATTCTCACAATTATAATTAGGAAAAGTATGTTTAGTCAAAGAAGATATAGGATAATGAGAAAGGATGAAACAGGGAGTGTGGATTACGTGAAACTGGAAAGCATCTGCACAGACAAAATGAATGAATCTAGGATAAAAAAACCAAAGTGGTCAAATGGGGGAAAATCTTAATATTAAATTTGCCTAATAAGATTTTGTATCAAAATATGTAAAATATACATATTTATAATTTACACATATGCACGTATACGTGTGCATAAAACAGACATTCCCTAAGAAATATATGGTCAACAATAACAGGTTTTAAAAAACACTCCTAATAACTAAGAAGAGAAATGGATATCAAAAGAACCCCGAGGTTCCATGTTACATCCTGCAAGTTGGCAAAGAGGACAAAACCTTGTGGGAGTTCTCAGGAGCGTTCAGATTACGGAAAGATAGGTGCACTGATACATTGCTGCTGGAATGGAAGAACAGCAAGATCAATTTGAAAAGCAACATAGAATTGTGCAAGTGAACTAACGAAACTGTTCCTGTCTTTTGAATCAAAAACTCACTTCCTGGACTTCAAGCCCCAAAAAGCTATTGATAGGAGAACCTCCTCCCCTCCCCCCCTCCCCCCCTCCCCCCCTCTCCCCCTTCCACTCCCCCCCTTCCACATACACACACCTAAATATTTATCAGCAACACTTTCTGTGCAGGCAAAGAAGTGGAAACAAGGTAGATGCAACATCTGGACAACTCTTGGTACCCAACTGTAATAGAGTATCGGCATGTTGTTACAAAAATGACCTATGTGATGAATACAAAGGATGGAGAGATTTATAGGGACGGAGGAGAATGGAATAAGCAGAGCCGAGAAAACGAGACACAGGGACTACACCAACGTCAATAGAAAGCACCAGCAGACACTGAAAAGAATGAAGAAGTGAATTAACAAGATTATCACCATAAAGCTCCCTCTGAAAGAAGAGACTGAGAGCCCCGATCCATCCCTTTTCACGCTATCAGGCAGCTGATGCTGATTTTGCGCCTCTTTCAAACGGTGGGAACCTGTCTTCTCTCACCTCTTTGGCAGTCCTCCTTCCTCCGCAGCCCACACGGACAGAGACTTTTCAAAATGAGAGGGAGAAGAAAGGGCTAGAGAAATGGGGGGGGAGGAAGCGGGGTGGGCAAGAGGTGGCCCCGCAGTAGCTCGGCCAATAGCAGGGCGACTGGAGCCGAGGGGAAGGGGAGGGGAAGCGGGACCAAAAGCTTATTGCGCTGGCGCTCCTTCGCACACGGACACCCGCCTGCTGCAGCGCGGAGACCGACGCAGTTGACAGCTGCAGCTGGACTGCAGTTCTCTCCTTCGGACTTCTTTTTTTCTTTTTTCTTCCCCCTCCCCACTCCACCCCGCCTCCTCCCACCCTGGTACCTCTCTCCACCTTCTAGTTCCCTGTTCACACGATTTCTCCATCACCTGCCCCGGGGGGGAGGAGTTTTTTCTCTCTCCAACCCCTCTTCTCGCCACTCCTCCCGACCCTGTCCAACTCCAGGTACTCCTTCTATAATACTCCTCCCCTCCAGTTGGGGAGTGGGGGTAGGACACGGGGTAGGGGGCATCCAGAGGCGGAGAAAAAAAGGAGCGGAAGAATTGTAGGATTGTGAAGAAGGGACCGACGCCAGCCTTCCTTTCCTATTACACCCTTTCTCCCTTCCCTCCCCTTCCCCCGCCCCAATAACAATCCAACCACTTAGGGGGCCAGTCCCAGGCCAACACCCCCTCCCCGCCCGTCTTCTCCTCCTCCCTCTTCGCCAGGAGGCAGCCCGGACCTTTGATGGCGTCAAAGCCTCAGGCCTGCGCAGGGTCCACGGACCAGCGTCAGCTTACCCGGAGCTAGGAAAGTGAGCGTCCTTGCCTCGCACCTGCCGGGCCCCTCTCCCGCAGGGGGATCACCCCGATCATTTTCCCTAGGCTGGATATTGCCAGTCTCTACCAGGAGGCTGTATTTAAACGTGAAGAGAGGGAAAGCGCTCTGGCAAAGGGGGAGTCCTTGTTTTGTGTCTGTGCGCGCTTTAAAGATTACGTAGAGACGGCGAGACCCACTGGCAGAAGGCTTTGACCATTGTAAGATACAAGGGGAGGAAGAGCTAACTGAGGGACCCCACTCTGAAGGATTCTAACCTAGAGACTCGGCCCCAGCAACCCAGCATCTCCCCCAATTCAAAGCCATTCTCCTTCTTGTCTCCATATTTCGATCTATTACTTGGAGAAGGGGTGTGTGCATATGTGCTTGGGGGCTGATGAAAGCAAATAAAAAGAAACTAAACCGCTGATCCCTGAAAACGCTGGGATGATTAGCTTATATGGATACCTCGGTTCTTGGTTTCAGGGGAGCACTGTCAGTGGTGAAAAGATGCGGGAAAAGTCCTAGGACTTTTATATGCTGCCAAAATCATCGATGCTGAAAAGCTTTCTGCTAGGGCTGGGTGTTTTCCGTCCATTTCTTTCCAGTGCTTCTTAACAATCTGCTTTAAGCGACCTGTTGGGTAAAGTTAATGTGGAAGTATTATCCCTGCATCTTTTGAAAATAAAAAGCTTTAATCTAAAATGAAATAAACGGGCTTTAAAATTTTTATTGGAGTTCAGGCAGAAAAAAACTGGGGTTGTCTATTTGAGGCAAGACTTGGTTTGTTAAAAGTGGGCTTTGGGAATTCTCTTGGGCTTTTAGGAGAGTTTAGAAATCGCCCTTCTTTCCCAAACCTACAGACTTCCCCTGCCCGTCTCTCTCCCTCCTGGGACCTTATAAAACTGAACAAGCAAAACAAAAGGGACAAGCATACCTGTTTGGTACAAGGTTTCAGCTCTTAAAAGTGAGCTTTAGGCAAATGTCTTGGAGTTGGAGCAAAGTCTGGAGGTCTCTTTTCTTTCTCTGACTCATAAGTACCTGCTGCCTCTTCCTTCCCTTTCTGGGACCTTAAGAAAAAAGAAAAAAAGAGAATGGAAATGTGTGTTGGCTACAAGGTTTGGACTCTGATCCTTCCTGATCCAATTTTTCTTGTGTAGCAAGATAACAGTACAAATGTGTGTGTGTGTATGTGTGTGTGTGTGTGTGTGTGTGTGTGTGTGTGTGTGTGTGTTGGATTTAATATAGATCTTAACATATTTAGGATGTATTGGACTCCTGCCATCTGGAGGATGGAGTGGGGGAGGGTAATTTGGAACAGTCTTTTGCAAGAGTCAATGTTGAAAAATTACCCTTGCCATATGTTTTGTAAATAAAAAGCTTTAATAAAAATTTTAAAAGACAATTATATAAATATATATGCAGAAAAATTAAACGAGCAGAACCAATACATAATAACAACAACATTGTGCAACAATCAACTATGATTAGAGTTAACTCTTCTCAGGAATGAAATGACACAAGAAAACATCCAGAGGAAGAATTTTGGAGTCTGAAGGCAGATTAAATCTTCTATTTTCAATTTTTTGGGGTTTTTTAAAAAACTAATTGTTTTGTAAACCTTTTCTTCTTTCACAACATGACTAATATGGAAATAGTTTTTACATGACTGCATGTATACAACCTATATCACATACCATCTTAGGGAGGTGGGAGAATAGGAAAGAAAGGGAAAAGTTTGGAACTCGAAATTTCATTAAAATAAATATAAACATTTGTTTTTACATGAAATTGGAAAATAAAAAACTATATATGAGAATATAAATTATTATTATAAGTGTACTCTTTCTGTTCTGAAGCTAAGAATTTAGTACAAATATGCTCCTAAAGGATAAGCCCATAGGGCAGGAGCCATAAGAACTGCAATTTAGTGGCAGGATGTACAATAACTCTGATTCTCAATACATTTCCACGTTTGTTTACTTGTGAAAAAGCAGATTAGGTTAGCTTTGAAGGGACTCTTATATACATAAACAAATGTTATTCTAGGCACATCAGGAGAGTGTTTGGAAATCACCAAGTTAGTTTTCACACCAATAAAATAACAGATCCAGATACTTTATTGAAAAAAATGGTTATGTACATTCATCAAAGTAGATTTTTCACAGGGTCTATACCAGTTTTCTGCTCACATAAGACACCATCTAAATAAGCAGACCTTAGACATACCAGTTTCTTTATTTGCAAAATTGGAAATTATGTGTGTCCATTCTATGCCCGGTACTGAACTTAATTAATAATTGCCTTAAAGAGTTTAAAGTCTAAAGGATTCTTTTTAAAGTGCCATTTGTATAAATTCCTAGAGAAAATGAATTTGTTAAAATCTGATCTTGATAATCTCTCTTTTTTTTTTTTAGTCTTTGCTTTCCCACTCCAGAAGCATTCCTCTTCTCTTTTACAGTTTCTCAGTATCAAGCTGGTGTACAACTATCAGCTGGGTTACTTGAGCCAATGTGTTTCCTTAAGTATGAAGTGGAATTTTCCCAGTTAGTGCTTCAACCTTGTGGTTTAAAAAGAGTACTGTTTCTGTAAACACAAGACTCCAAGCAAAAGGAGGAAGAGTAGGATAAATGGGATAGAGGGAAATGTTACTGAGGACAAAACAGTAATTATAACTATTTTTTAAAATCTATATAGCAAGTTTCTCTGATAAAGGCTTCATTTTTCCACTATACTGAGCACCAAATCAAATTTGTAAAAATAAGCATCTTTGACCAAAAGGTCAAAGGATATAGCAGGCAGTTTTCAAAAGGAAGGAATCAAAGCTACCTATAATCACATGAAAAAATGCTCTAAATCACTACTGATTAGAGAAATGCAAATTACAACACCCCTGATATATCACCTCACACCTAACAGATTGGCTAATATGACAGAAAGGAAAAATAATGAATCTTGACAAGAATGTGGAAAAATTGAAACACAGATTCGACTATTCTGAAAATTTAGAACTATGCCTAACAGAATATAAAATCATGCCTATCTTTAGACTCAACAATACCACGGCTAGATCTGTATCCCAGAGATAAACACACACACACACACACACACACACACACACACACACACACACACACAACCCAAATGTATATATTTATAGCAGCAAAGAATTGGAAACTGAGGATGTAACCATCAATGGCAAAATAGCTGTTAAAGTTGTGTTAATTGATTGTGATGGAATATTATTGTACTGTAAGAAATGATTAGCGGAAATTCAGTTTCAATTGATCAAGGATGGACAGAAGCACCTACATCCAAAGAAAGAACACTGGGAAATGAATATAAACTGCTTGCATTTTTGTTTTTCTTCCCGGGTTATTTCTACCTTCTGAATCCAATTCTCCCTGTGCAACAAGAGAACTGTTGGGTTCTACACACATATATTGTATCCAGGATATACTGTAACCTATTTAACATATAAAGGACTGCTTGCCATCTGGGGGAGGGGGTGGAGGGAGAGATAGGAAAAATCGGAACAGAAGTGAGTGCAAGGGATAATGCTGTAAAAAATTACCCTGGTATAGGTTCTGTCAATCAAAAATTATTTTAAAAAAAAGAAAGAAAGAAAGAAAGGAATGATGAGTAGGATGTTCTCAGAAATGCCTGAAAAGACATGATCTGATACAAAGTGTAATGAGTAGAACAGGAGATTGTATCAGCTGTGAATGACTTAGCTATCTTTAGCAATACAATAATCCAAGACAGTTCCAAAGAAATGATGATTATAAAAGGCTATCCACCTCCAGAAAAAGAATTGGGAATCTGAACATGGTACAAAGCATACTTTTGTCTTTTAACTTTCTTTTTGGGGGAAGTCTTTCTTTCACATGACTAATGTGGAAATATGCTTTGCATGACTGCACAAACATACCCTATATCAAATTGCTTGCTTTCTCCATGAGGGGAAACAGGGGAAGAAAAAGAATTTGGAACTCAAATTTTTAAAAATACCTTAAGAATTCTTTTACATGTTTAATTGGGGAAAACATTAAATTATTTTAACAGTAAAGTGTTGTCCACTCAGCTCAGCCAAAAAGACTCCGATCAATCAACTCTACTTATATCATTAGAGGACTTCAGTAACTCTTTAATCTCCTCTAGGGAGATGTTGGGTTGTAATATGTGTCTCCTATAGGAGCATCCCCTCCTCCCTGGTAGCAGGGTGGTAACCTGTAAGCGAGTTTACCCTTGTGTAAATGGGGAAAACTTTTTTGGTAATTTTCCCTGTTTCGTCTAATTATATGAAGTGTTTTGTCTAAATGTGTATATGTCAAAATTTAAGTCTTTTGAGAGCTATGGAGTTTTACATCTTTTTAAGAAAAGTTAACTTTCCTGGTTCTATATCTGGCAATTCTAATATTAGAAAGAATTTGTCTAAGTACACAATAATTTGTCTAAGTACGGCTTCTAAATATCACTTTATTAGATTCTGTGAGTACCTTTGACCCCCATATTAAAGCCCTTTCTTTTTGCGGTCATTATGCAGGGGAAGGGGCTTTTTGTTTTATTTCTGAGCCTGGATGGAAAAGCATGGAGACCTATTTAAATTTTGACTTCACTGCCTCCAACCTGGGTCTGACTCTGCTCCTAACCCCTCCTGGGAGCTCATCATATTGGTAACTAGGCTGTTGAGACACCAGAATATTTGAATTCATTGAATCCATTAGATTCATTTCTCCTGGTAGCAATGAAATGTACAACCACTACATTTGAGTGTAAAGCAATTTAAAAATAATTTACTATACAGTAAACATTAATACAATCAATTCAGTCCATCAACAAATATCTATTAAGCACCAAGCACATAGGAGGACATAGATAACAGAACAACTGCTCTCAAGAAATTTAGATTCCATCAATTAACTTTGTTTTGCACCAATTTATATTTTAAATAAATGAATAATTAGCTAAAGTAAACAATAATTTTTCAGCCGTTTTCTGTCTCTAAAAGGGTTCTTTTCATATAGTCAAAATCAAAAGTCTATTGGTTCAATTTTTTATTTTGCACTTCATAAAAGTCCTTGTAGATTCCTTTAGCTTACATACTTGTCTACTCTTAATTGCAATATGCTGCTCCATTGACTCTCTGTGGGACATTTAGACTGTTTAGACCAGTTTTGTGGGCTAAAAAGAAATTGACAATTGTACTTTTTGATAGCTTTAAAAAAACTTTCAAGGTTTATATTTTCAAAAGAATGGGCAAGAAGTGTGATTGTTTTTAAACTATTATAGCATATTGTCAGATTGCTCTTCAAAATTCGATACATATTTCCAAAATTAACATGCTGCATGAGAAAAATCAGATCAAAAAGGAAAAAAAAATACAAGTATATTCATTTTTAAAATATTTCCATATGAATTGTATTGGGAGAGAAAAATCAGAATGAAAGGGAAAAACCAAGAGAAAGAAAAAGAAAAAAAAGTAAACAGTGATGTGATCTATTATGTGGGGTTTATAGAAGAATGTATTATTTGACATCTAAGGAAGGGACTAGGGAGAAAGAAGGGATAAAAATCTGGAAGACAAGGGTGAATTTTGAAAATTATCTATGCATATCTTTTAATTTTAGTTTTATAATAACTTTTTATTGACAGAACTCATGCCAGGGTAATTTTTTTACATTATCCCTTGCACTCACTTCTGTTCCGATTTTTCCCCTCCCTTCCTCCACCCCCTCCCCTAGATGGCAAGCAGTCCTATATAGGTTAAATATGTTTATGCATATCTTTTGAAAAGAGAAAGCTTTAATAACAATTATAAAAAATTTTAAAAATAAACTCTGATCATTTATTTATACATTGGAGGCTGAAAATTGTTGTTATATATTTTTTACCTATTTCTCATATATTAAGATGTAAAGTTTACATCAGATTTTCTGTTCTTCCCAGTGTTACATTCGTGTTTTTCTTATTACTAATAAATGTTACTTACTAATTACTAAAATTACTTACTAATAAATAAAATAAGATAAATTCTTATTACTTACTAATAAATGATCAACATTTGAGCAGGATCCACGTTCAAATCTGGCTTCAGATATTTAACACTTCTGGCTATGTATCTTTTCCCCTCTAAGCTTAATAAACCCTAGTGTATATTGGGGATTAGGCATCTGAAATCCACTTAGTCCTACTGATTTACTTTTGAACCAATACCAGATTTGTTAATCACTTTATATTTTCAAATCTGGGAATGCAAAACCACTTTTTACCAGTGGTTGGTTTTTTTTTTTTTAAATTCCTGTAAGATAATTTAAATTCTCTTTCTAAGAGAACTGCATAGTGAGTTAGCATGCTTTAATTATCTGAACTCGGAAATTTTACTGTTCCTCTGTGCTTTATTTAATCCTTATTATACATAGAAGAGTAGTAGGGCAGAGATAAAAGAGACAGCACAAATCTGGCTGAAGACATACAATACAGTCAGAGGATTCCTGGTGTAATTTTCAATCTGGTTTGGAAGCAGCTATAAGAACAAGTTTAGTGAGGGAGCTAGGTGGCTTAGGGCACATTCGGGTACTTACTAGCCGTGTGATCCTGGGAAAGTCACTGAACCTGTGAGCCACTCCAGTATCTTTGCCAAGAAATCACCGTAGACAGTACTGTTGTGCTAGGGTCCACAAGTCATACAGAGTCAGAAATGACTGAAATGAATGAACAAAAACATGGATGAGTTGACAAAGAGAAGGGAATTCCACAAAGACAAGTGAAAAGTTAATAATTTAGCATATAGATGGTATGCAATCATAAGGTCCCTGACATTATTTAATTTAACCTTTACCCAAATTTTGACAGGCTTATCAGTTTTGCTGAGATAGTGAATCGAAATCGAGATGGACTTAATTTTAACTATAGCGTCAGGGAATGGTGGAACCTCTCAATGGATACATCCAAAAGACCACTGAAAATGTAACAGGACAGAATGAAAAGTCAAGCCTGTTCCTTCAATAAGCACAGACCTTAAATTTCTTTTGCGACCCAGTGGCACTGTCATACACATCAGGCTGGAGCACACATTCTAGGGAAATGATCCGCATCTTTAGCTCTCTGGTTCACTAACAGTCTTCAAACAGAAGAAACCACTCTAGTGTATTTTATTTTCTTTATTAACTTTCACAAACACATTTATAATGAACTTTCAATTAGCTACATGAATTTTTAGGACAAGTTTCCAAATCTGAATTAGCTTTCCAGTCAGCAAATTAGTCTGGCTCAGAGAATTCACAGACTAAGCAACAATAATTATGAAAATAAATCTGCTCCCCAAAAGAAAAATCATAATGTATTTACGTTGCAGGTGCCCATATCCAAAATCGTAAATGTGGATCAAAGCTCACCTTCAATAGCATGGAAAAGTAGAAATTCACACTAATTATCTGTTTTAAATAGTCAAGACTGACATCTTCTAATATTAACACATGGAAATCAAACATAAGGAAAATGGTTTAACAACTATATAAATCCAGTAAATACTTAATTGGCAGTTAGGTGGGGGAGAGGGGAGGAACAAAAGATTCTATAAGAATGTGCTTTCATGTGGGCCGCTTTCAATTTGTTAAGTTTACGTTAAAACTCAAAGCCACCTACCCAAGGCCATGTATCCAGACCAAGATAATATATTCATTCAGTCATAGCTCAATTACTTGCAACTTGGTGGGGGGAAAGAAAACCAAAACACTTTCCAACTCGAAATCGAACTTTAAGTGAGGTCTGGGGTAGGCTAATATTTAGTCAAAAGGTCCATGCTAAATTGCACTGGAGGCCCTTAAAAAGATTTGTCTACTGTGATCCTTCTAGTGCAGAGCGATGTAAAAAGAATGAATTTCAATGGGCTCCACAACAGAGTGTTTACATACACAATAGCAAAGGAACTTGAGGTTGTAAATGAAGAAACAGATTTTTATCCATAGGTACTTAAAACTTCAAAGAATCAGAAATCTGAAGAGTATCTTATTTGCAACTCAAAAACAATCATTTTCATGAATCATCGTTACCTTTCCCCAACAATATTAAACTTAAATAATATTTATTAAATCATTTACACAATTTTTTAAAAAATCCTGACACTCCCCAACTCCAGAAGGCGAGAACTATTTAACAAATAGAAACAGTCAGTCTTCAAACTAATAATTCTTAATGAGGCACACAGTAAATGAGCTATAGTTTCCACAAACCCAATATAGGTGTTTATGACTTACTCCCAAATTATCCTGACTTAGAAAATAAACCTTAAGAATCGACTAAGGCACAAAGAGGTAGAGGAATTCATCCTGGGTCAAATTAGTTTCAAGTGTCCAATGGGTTATCTGAACCTAGATCTGTCCAGACTAGTATTCTATCCACTATACTTTGCTGTCTCTGTAAGTAATACAAATGAATACTAACAAAAATCATGCAAAACTGGAAAAGACCAGTAACCAAATATTTTTTCCTCAAGGAAAATAAAATAATTTTTTTTCCCAAAAAGCAAACTGCACTAGAGAGAACGAAAATACTCATTTTCTCAGAAAAAAAGTACAAAAATAAAATTTTCAATAAATTTCACAGGCACGTGTGAACATTCTTAAAAGAGCATTTCATGTACAGGATTCTACGGTTCCACTTTTAGTATAACACATTTAGAGAAAATAAGTTAACACAATCATTTGAATCGGCTGCCTGCACACTGGACAAGGCTTATTTCTCTTTTTCAATTTCTTAGCACATGTAAAACATGCCATAAGATGTCCTGTCCTTCCATGGACAATGCAACCATTTTTAGGTCGGCTCTGACAGATGACACAGGTCTCTACTGTGCTGAGGGGAAGAAAACATCCCATATTTTTTTCTTTGTCTTGTGCTTCTTTTCTCTCAAATTCTCCAGCATCTTCCTGACTACTACACAAGATACTTTTAGATGTTGATGGCTGGGAAAAATCCTTACTCTCTTGGGAGTCTAATGTCTGTACTATCTTTTCATCACTTTCCTCAACACATGAATCTTGAGAGTCATTGATTTTATCGTTCTTACAATCTGGAACGTCAAAGCCCTCTTCTTCCCTTTGTGGGGGATTTTCTATTGTGCCTTTATCCAAAACTTCACCTTTCTCCTCAGAAAGCCAATTTTCTCGCGAAGTCCAACATCTGTGGCAACATGGTGGAAGTGGAGGGTTTATTTTGTCACAGGAAGGACACTTCCAATAATCCTGCAATGAAATAAGTAGAATCAGTCTCAATAATTCTTAAACATCCATAATAACAATGCTAGTTATCACAATTTACTCAGTCTGTTTATTAAGAAATAATTTATTTTGCCATAGAAAAGATTTTCCACCCTTACTTTTTGTTGTTGTTCTTTTTCGTTTTGTTTTCTGACTCATTTTTTTCCTCTCACCAGAAAGCCCTGCTCTCAGGCAGGAACTCCGAGACAGGAGAGGAAGTGTCTCTTTAACACTCCCCCCTCCCCCAGACCAAGGAGACACATGGCCGTTTTGGGGACCCCACCCCTTTCTAGGGTCCCAGGCCAGCGCTCTCTTTATCTGTTCTGGGGAGATAACCAGAGAAACTTAAGAGGAGCCGTGTTTGAGCCCTTCTCCACTCCACTGTCAAATGCAATGGAGTCTCTAATGGTTAGGCTGTAGCCAGGAGGAGAAAGGTCACTGAATTGGGGTGAGTTTAGAGAATGTCTCTGCCCACTGCTATTCCCTGGACAGGGGTAAGCGGTCTCTCCTTCAGGTTTTGCTCTCCCAGCAAGATTTGGGGGCTTAGATGAGCTGTCCCGCCTTCAAGTTCCTGCGTGGAGCCGCCAGAGAAGCCCTCGCCATTCGGGAGGCACCTAGCCGAATAAGATGGCATCTCTTCCTTCCTGACCCTCCCTCTGGCCTTTCCTCCCCCTCTTCCATGGAGTGGGGAGTGTAGAACTCGAGGCCTGTTTCAGACCTCTCCCATGTGGCTTGGCAACCTGCCATTTAAATGCCTCTATCCTGTCCCCTTCTTGGGGTTACTGTACAGTGGGGAGATTGGGGACTCAATCTTAATCTTCTCAAATCTCCAGAAAGGTTTTCCCCAACTTTTAAAACATAACTTTGCTGGCAATCTGGACAAGTGAACCGCGCCCCTCCCAGACCTTTACCTGGCTCTCAAAAGCCGGAGCTTCCAGCCCTCAGGAAGTGTGCTCGTCCCATACCTTTTAAAACGGGACTCGGTTTCCCCATTTGGTCATCCTGTGTTAGAGCAATGCCTCCCTTCACAAGCTTTTAATGGCAGAAACCTCAGAATTTACGCTTTTGCACACTCACTTGTTTACAAAGACCGGGGATTTTAAACTGCTCTTGGTTTTTTTTTTCTTAGCCTCAGGGCACTACTTAAAACTTTTTCTCAGCTGCTTGTGCAGAGATAACCTAGCTAAACCAGGCTAGGTCTGTCTCTCTCTCACACTTTCCTACCTAACCCTACAGGTGGGAAGTCTTTCCCTCCTAATTTTCTCAGTTCCAAGATCTTTTGCTCTTAGCACACTCGGTTCTATTCTTTTCTGGCTTGGCGTTCTATGTCCCTGCCAACAATTAAAGGGCTCTTTTCTGGGCTCCAGCCCTGGCCAGGTTGCAGCTTCAAGAAAGACCTTTGGAATGATGGCTGGGGAAAAAAATTCCAGGTCAAGGCAAATTAAATCCTTTAGAATTGGATTCTTTGGCTTCTCTCTTTCATTTCTTGACTGCAGCAAGAAATGACTCAATGGGAGAAACTGAAGCCATTTAAGAATTCGGTGAACACTTTAAGGAAAGAGATCTCTGTTTTTCCTGTAGTGCTTTTCTCAAACTCTCTTGACTTGTTCTCTTTTCTACACTACGTCTCTAGGAGCCCAGGGGCTATAGAATATGCATAGTGTTGAGAGTTAAGCTAGGAGCTACTGAAATAGAGAACACACCCATTCCTACCCTGCCCTGGATGTCGGTGGCCCTCCTAGGAGGTTTCCACTGAGGCAAACCCCACGTAATTCCTTCTCTAATGGGGGGCACAGTCCAAACTTCCCGGAATTTGGCCGGGCTCAATGCTCAGGGGGGATTCGTCCGTATAGTAGGGACGCCCACATGGACGAAATCTTGTTTTTGGCAATGGTTTTGAAGAGGGCCTTTGTGACACCTTCTAAAGACGTCTAGGAAGGTTACGTTATAGAATAGGAACATTTTCGGGTTTTGCAACGAATTAGCTTCCCTCTCCCCAGTCCTAGAGCTTCTCCCTTAAGTTGTCTCTTAGTGCAGAGACAAAAGGCTGGACGTGAGAAAAATGCCTCAATCTCAACACCTGAACTCCGGATAGATTAGCTTAATTCCAATCTCTCTCCACCCACCGACTCTCCGGACAAATCCATCCTCTAAAGTGCTTTTTTCTTTCCAATCCTGGGACTAATTAACACTTGTGCCCTCAGGCAAAACACACCCCGCACATTAGTCTCTTTTAAAACTGAAAAACTCAACCTAAAGAAACCTAGGACCCACCCACCTCTTCAACTTTTTCGGGCTCTAAACCTCAATGTTTCTTCCACTCTGCTGCTAATAGCTCTTGGTTTCCCTTTAACTCTAACCTGAGACTCAGCTCTTATCTTCTCGGGGCAACTTCTGCCTCCTGAAAAAACACTCGGAGAGGAGCCGAAGTGCCTTTTCATACAAATCTCTCCCAGTCTTAGGCCTGGCCAATAAATGCCTTTATTGAGGACTCACACCTCTACTAGATCTCATTTACTGCCGTATCCTTGCACCAAATCCAAGGGGTTTGCAGGGGAGCTCTGTTTGATTCCCTGTACCCCAAACTTTCCACTAGATCTCAACTAAACCCTAATTTCATTTAGGTCCCCCAAATCTAGACCTTGACACTGGGACAAAGGGGAAGAACTTAAAATGCAGAAAGAGATAGACTTTTTTTTGATAATGACTACAGCTGGAATTTCCTTTGCTGGACTATTATAGATACATTATAAGGAATTTTTTTCCCCAGGATTTTTAAATTTACTCAATAGTAGCATAGTGGAAGAAGCAGAGTAAGAAAAATATTTGTTACTTAAAAAATTAAATTACCTATTCTTTAAAAGGAAAGACTCAGTGGGAATTCCTCCCACTGAGACTACTGATTGCCAGGACCATACGTACCAGTCTTCCCTGGTTTGATGCGAAGATGAGCGAGTGTTCTCACTTCTCCTCTCTGTCTCTCTCACACAAACGCACACGCAGAGTCATAAACTCAGAATTTGCTCATAGAAACGTATGCATCCTGAATGTTATTATCATTTGTTGATTCTAAACCCTAATACTCTGGCACAATTCATGGATGACAAAAGGAAAAATGGTCTAAGGCTTGAATAAGAAATTTTAAAAACTCAGCCAAGCTATCAAGGGATTGGGGAATCTCACTGTCCCTAGAGAAGGAAGTAAAGACATAAGCAGAGGGGATCAATGATCTCCTGATTTCATCCTCAACACCACAAAACCAAAAACATTAGGAGTTCCTAAGCTACATATCAGTGACAAAGTATCCACAAAGCAACCATTTTTTAAATCACAAGAGAATCATAGATTCAAATTAGAAAAAGACTTTTCAAGTCATCGTGTCCAAATCCATTATTTTCTACAGGAGGGAACTGAGATTTAGGGAGGTTCAATGACTGATCAAAGATCTGCATATAATACATTATGAGGAACTTTCCTTGTGAGAATTGCCATGTATGCACATCAGCTGGTAGAGTGGACCTAGGAGGTAAAAAGGGGCTTGGACTCTGAGGCAGGAGGTTGTGTCTTACAGGTGTTAAAGGTTCCTTGAGATGGTGAGGGGTGTGTCCTCTTATTAGATCTTTTCTTAGGACACAGCACTAACTCCAGGTGTCTCCTTTCTGCAGATCCATCTACGCAGTGCCCAGTGGGTTAGGCACAGAGGAGAATTAACCTAGAGGAGAGTACAGATACAAATGAGCTATTAGTCCATGGGCAAAAAGGATGGAGAGAAATGAAGAGACAGAGAGACAGACAGACACACACACGTAGGGAAGGGCAGGCAGAGAGAGAGTAGAAAAAGTAGAAAAGGGAGGTGGAACAGGTTGTTCAGGACATAGCCTAGGGTTTGCCACAACATCTCACTCTGGAATGCTGTCTCCCAGGCACCGTTCCCCTGCTCAGTCCTTCTTGGATCTGTGACCCAAACTGTACAGTGACTGACAGAGTTCTCAGTTTGCTCCCATTCCAGGGCCCCCTGTGCTGTGTCTGAGGCTCCTCTTTGATCTGATATACAGCCTCTCCCCATGATCTAATATGTTATATGACAATATCAATAGATAGGTTCATCACCATAAAGGCAAGAAACCCACCTAAAGAGGATAAGGGAGATATAAAACACGCCAGTGAGAAGATATAATCAAAGTAAAGATTCAGACAACAAAGTGATATTCCCTAAGAATGAGAGGTAAACGATGCCAGATAGGAGAGGAAACATTCCTAATTAAAGCCAGATGTGGTGGAAAAATTCTTGGGGTCTCTTATCAATATCAGATTTAGATGACCTTGGTAGTGAGACTTTGTTTTTTGGGACCTCATACTGTGAAAGGATCTAAGTTAGCCCTCTAACGCAACCCAAGGAGAATGATGCAAAGGCTGTGACTGATCAAGAGCTCCGATCAAGCAAAAGCCAAAAACATCATCTCCTTTAGCTTAACTGATTCCTTATGGGAAGCCTATCAGTGTTATACAACATCAAATAATATAAAGTCTATGATTGTTAGACATGAGGAAATCCATGACAAAAGGTGGCCATGTTCTACTATGACACTCTTGGGCAGTAGCAGAGGCAAAACCAAAAGCAAGATCTCAACTATAGGATCAATGCTATCCTTCTTACAATCGCAAGATGATGAATCTGAATAATAAAGGTGACTCCAGGCTTCCTCCTGGACTTGCAAGGAGAAGATTGCTTTACTCTTTTAAGCTTTCAGAAGAACTTCCTTCATAGGTTCTGGAATTTCATACCTTAAGCAAATCACTTGATTCTTCTTGGCTCAGGTTTCAACAAACTTCAAATCCATTAGCTTTTAGGAGGCTTGGAGATGGGAGGGTCTCAGTTGTATTTCTATTGAAAGAAAGATAAAGCTCATCTTGGTGGCTGGGGGAAGAGCACAAGCAAATCCTAGTTTTACCTCCTACTGGACATGAGACAACAAGAAAGTTAGGCAACTCTTCTAAGCCTCAGTACCCTCAAATAAAAGAAAATGGTCATTTTAAAAATTGTATTAGAAGTGAAACAGACCTGTCTGCTGAGAAGAGCTCTCTTTATCTCTATGATCATATTTTAGTGATTCAATTTACCTCTGAAGAATTGTATTGGGATGGTCAGTTCTGATCAATTAAATTTGATAAAGATCATGGTATCAAAGCATTGTTCATCAGGACAACTGTATTTCTGAGAAAAATAATGAATTGAAAGTCACTTAATGAAGGTATGTTGTATTGAATTAACTGCTTATTTTATGAGTCTAGTCATTAATTAAATAACATTCTCTTTATTTAAAGGCCCACAAAACAAAGTTTTTGTTTTTATTATAGTCGGGTCCTCCAACAGTCTGAAGGACAGTGAACTGGCCCCTTATTTAAAAAGTTTGAGGACCCCAATCTAGGCTCTTCTGATACCCTCATGACCAACATTAAATTCAGCCTCAAAACTAGCGATTGACTGGCAAAACCCAAGAAGACTTGAAGTACAACAACTCACCAGCCGAAAATAATCTAGAACTTCGTCACTGAGTGGAGCTATTCGCTGGTCAACTCCTAATACCCACACCCCCACACGCCCGGGGCTTTGGCCTGGGGCAGTGACACTTTCACTTCTTAGTCTCTAGCCTTAGAGCAATCGATAAAGCACACCGGGAATTTCCCTAGTTCTGCCCTTGCTAAATCACTTCCAGTTTGGAGGGGTGGGGGTGGAGGGGAGGAACTTTTGCCCAGAGCACTCCCACCCCTCGTCACCTGAAACCTGTTTACATCTTTCCCTGCTCTGGAGAGGAAGCTGGTAACCCCCTTGCCCTGAAGGCAGACCTTAAAGTCTTTTAAAAATGAGTTAAAAAATCAAAATAACGATGGATAGTTTCTATATAGAAAAAGAGCAGGTTTGCAGCCCCGAGGAGACTAATAGCAAACAGTCTCCAGACAATATCCCAAAGGGGAATGTTATCTGTCTCCTTTTACATAACGCTCTCCTAGAAGAGACCATTAAAAGTCTCAAAAAAAAGTTAGACTGGGAAATGAATATGAACTATTTGCATTTTTGTTTTTCTTCCCGGGTTATTTTTACCTTCTCAATCCAATTCTCCCTGTGCAACAAGAGAACTGTTCGGTTCTGCAAACATATATTGTATCTAGGATATACTGCAACATATCTAACATATATAGGACTGCTTGCCATCTAGGGGAGGGGATGGAGGGAGGAAGGGGAAAAATTGGAACAGAAACGAGTGCAAGGGATAATGTTGAAAAAAATTACCCTGGCATGGATTCTGTCAATATAAAGTTATTATTAAATTAAATAAAATAAAATATTAAAAAAAGAGAGAGTTAGAAAAAAAATGGGGAAAGGAAAGAGAAGCTTTGCAAGAAAGTAACAACTTGCTGAAATATGAATTGGAAAAGCTAAAAAATTCCCAGGAAGTGCAGGGAAACAGAATTTGTGAATTGGAAAAAATAAAAAAAAGATTCAGGAAAGTAAGAATTGTGAATTGGAAAAGATAAAGAATTCACTAAAAAGTAGGATTTGTGAATTGGAAAAAGAAAATAATTCACTAAAAAAAAAATTAGTGAAATGGAAAAAAATTCCATAGAGCCAAACAACTCATTTAAAACTCAATTGGACATATACAAAAAGAAGTAAAAAAAAAAAAAAAAAAAAAAGCTAATGAAGAAAATAACTCATTAAAAATCAGAACTGAACAAATAGAAACCAATGATTTATTGAGACAGCAAGAATCAGTAAAACAAAACCAAAAAAAATGATAAATTGGAAAAAAAACCATGAAATATCTATTTGGAAAAATGACAGACCTGGAAAATAGATCTAGGAGAGATGATCTGAGGATTATTGGACTTTCCGAAAATTCTGATGTTCTCACAGAGAACAAGGAGAGAGGGACACTGGCTTTTGATTAGTTTTTGTGATTTAGCAAGTCACTCAGTCAATCAGTGCTCACGTTGAGTGAGATAAAAAGGCATAAAATAAGAAACAATAGGAATATTAAAAATAGGACCTGCCCTCAAGCACCTTACGCTCCAGTGCGGGTGTACTGAAGTACATAAAAGACACACATTCACGCTTTGGTATATACTCACATGGAAGCATAAAGGAGACCAAGAAATATTTTTAGAACTGTATTTTATAACTATAAAATATTATTAAATATTTTATAACTATCAAATGACAATAATAAAAGAGTCATAGAAGAGTGAGTGGAGTCCTAACCAAGAGTCAGGACACTGGGGTGGAGATGGTCAGAGAAGATTTTCTGGGAGGCAGATATTAAGGCACCAGTCTTATCTGCTTTTTAAAGATTGAGGCAAGGAATGGTATAAGAGTATAAAGTAATTCATAGGAAGCAGAATGCTGTTGGACCCCTTTATATCATAGCATCATATTGTATCAAAGCATATTCTGAAATCAAATATTTATTACAATTTATTGAACAGTCCCTAGATACAACGTTCTGTTCCAAAGTTTGGGAGGCTAAGGAAAATGTGTGGTACATGTATGTACATATGCATATGTACATGCGTGTGTTTGTATATATGTATATACATATGTATATATACAAGTGAATGAATAAAGGAAATGTAAACTTAAAGGTATCCTTTGCTGACAACTAATTCAATTAGAGAATTTCAAAGGATGAAGAAGTCACTGTTGTTTCTAGTGGTCACAAATCTATTTGGATATTTGAACAACATGAATATTATATCAGAGGCAGCGTGGTCTAGTGGAGAGAGATCTCATCTCAGCATCCAGATAACCTGCTTCGCAGTCCCAATTCTGACACTTATGGATATGGAACCCTGGGCAAGGCACATAATCTCTCAGTGCCCCCAGGCAACTTTCAAAGTGGCAGAGAAAGGGAAATTTGCTCATCAGACAATGCCTATAATAATGAAATCACGGCTGGATCAAAAATAAAAGCAAATAAACCAAAACAATATGTGATTAAGTAGCCCTTTTACAAAACAACTCCAGGCTAGACCCTCAGAGATCCCACGTGGGAAGAGTCAGTCATTCAGCTCACAACCACCAGGGGCTATATATCGATAATATATTATATATATTAAAGGAAGTTGTATGCAATAGAGATCTGCAATTTCAAGTATAATCATGGAAAGAAAGGAAACGAGGATTAAGGAAACAAGGATTTGTCAAAAAGCCTTATATTTGCAAGGTACCATGCTATGCACTTTAGCAACATTATCTTATTTGATCCTTACAACAAGCCCTCAGAGTTAGCCACAGTCATTATCCCCTTTTCAGATAAGAGAACTGAAGAAGAGGTCACAATGCCTTCTTTTTCTCCTCTCCTCGCTCCCTCTCCAACTCTTCCTTTTTTCTGTCCTCTTTCTTTTTCTCCTCCATCATTGTTATCTTCTGCTCCCTCTCCTACTTTTCCTTGTTCTCCTTTTCTTCCTCCCCTTTCCCCTCTATGCTATAAAATAAGAGCATCAACTTAAATGTTTCTGAGATCCCTTCTATCTCTAAATCTCTGATGGTCCAATACTGATTTGCCTTTTGAGCTTGCTGGTGGGGCACATTCCCAAGGAATCAGGAGAGAAAACATTTCAAAGTGTACTTGCTTCTGTCTCTAGATCACTTGCAAACTTGGTTTTCCACTTCAATCTCTTCATTTCCACGCCAGAATGTCACATTACCACCAAGATAAAAATCTATCCTGGGCCAGAGACTAAGGAAAATTCACTTTAGGTTTGCAGTACTTATGACAAAATTGGTAAAGAACAAAGTCAGACAGCTTTGCTCAGAAGATAATTCTGCAGATATAGGAGTTAACAGATAAGAAATGGACCATAGTATTAATTCAAAAATATGAGCCAACATAGAAACCTATTTCATTTACATAGTTTGTCCAATGGTTCACCTATGGCAGTGAGGATTTACAGCAACTGGGGCTGAAGAATGAGATCCCTCGGCCAAAGATGACAGAATTTCATCATCAAAAGAAACATGTTGATGTTCTGTGAAATGATGGAAGCTTGACTTTGGGTGCAATCAGTCATCTAGGCTCTCTGATATCAACCTAGGATGGACTTTGTTTCTGTTTTTCCTCAATCTATAGGAGTGTGAGGAGTGAGCAGGGGTAGGAGTGGGGTTGGGGTTGGTGTCAAAGTACATTAGATCTGAAGACATGAGGACTGATACCCAAGTAGGGACATTTCTGTCTATTCAGAAATCCCTTGGGGCGTTACTTAGGCCAGCAAAATTACCCACTTCAGGAGGAAGCTTAGTTTATTTTTACTTTGAGATCCAGACCTCAAGAGAATCATTGCTAAAGCAGGGAAGAATTAGAAAGTGAGTGACAGATGGAAGAGAGTGCTATTCTATCAAATTCCAAGCTGATTTCCTCCCATGGGGAGAGAAAGCATGACCACTCCTGGTCTAAGTTCTATCTTGTTGGAACTGTCCAACATTCTGAAATCATTCAATACTCAGATCAAAATACTTTGATAAACCTTTGAAAATCTCTCTAAATATTAATAATTAACAAACCACATCTGGTGATATCTCCACATTCCAGTGATCCTGAATCCCTTGGATATTATCATCCAAAATTCCTTCCTCTTCCCCCTCTAATTCCTTATTCCCATTCCCTTCAATATTCCTACCCCAAAGTCCCAACCAAATGCTACTCTCCCCTTCCACAGTGCTCCCTGGGATGATTAGACTCAAACTTAATTTCATCTTAAATATTTTCTTTCTCAATATCAGATACTATGTGAATCTTGATGGAAGCCAGAGAAGTCAAGGGTAAAAGAGAGAGCAGAGAATTCCAGACATGGAGGAAAACCAGTACAAAGTTACAGAGATGAGATAAAAAAGTGGGTGAGAGGAATAGGGAGTGGCTAATTGTAGCCTACAATGGAAGCCTCAATCACAGAGTGTAGGGAAGGAAGTAAAGTATAAAATGTCCAAGTTAGAAAGAACTTGAAATTCTTTTATTCCTAGAAGCAACAGGGGTCACTAGGAATTTATTTAGTAGGTAGGGTAACACATATTCAGAATTATGCTTTAGGAAAATTGCTTTGGAAGCCAGTTTTAAAATATATTGAAGTGGGGGCAATGGAGGCAAGGAGGCCATCATTAGAATTTAGAAATTAGTAGGTAGCAGTACTTTTGCAGTGGCAAGAAAATGGAAACTCAATGAATGCCCATTATTTGGGGAATGGCTGAATGAATAATGCCATATGAATATAATGGAATTATTCTATATTCTATAAGAAAAGATCAACAGGATGATTTCAGAAAGGCCTGGAGAGATTCACATGAACTGATACCCCTTTGGCACCTGCCCAGAGGGGGCCTGTAGTGGCCAGGTTCAACCCCCTGACACCGGTCCAGGCCACAGGCCTGCAGACCCTAAGACCTTCAGTCTTCAAGCCTCACTTACTACCTGGTGAGATTTTCTTATTACTTTCCCACCCCCAGGAAGCCCCCAAAAGTTTTGTTTTTGTCACCTGCTCCCAGATGCTTTTCTTGGCCCATGATAATTGCTGGGAGTAATTGCCGGGGAGGAGGTGGGGGGTGGGGGACTCCCGAGGAGATGTCCCTGCCTCCCCCTGCAGACAATGTTACTTCTGGGTGACGTGACCACTGATGATGACAGCTCCAAGGGGAGATGAGCTCAGCCTTCCAGCCGCTTATTATTCAGTCCCCAGATTCGGATCCTGCTGCCGAGGCTGCTCAGGAACATCCCCCTTCTCAGAAGCAGAGGCCATCCTGGTAAATCCTCCATTCTCCCTCAGTAACCCTGATAGGAAATGGAGGGGAAGGGGAACCTTTCTTCTTTATTATCAGTGAAGGGAAGGACACAGTGTGGCCCAAGGACTCAAGGAGCCGGGGAAGGGCACAGACCCGAGCCCAGGACCTGAGATTACACTGGGGAGAATGCTGCCCCTGCTCTGGGATACGCGCCCACCACTCTCCTTTACTCCTGAGGTCAGGGGTCCTAGTTTGAGGCAGGATGAATTCAGGAGCAGCTCCCTGGTGAGAGAAGAGATCCTGATAGAATAATGGAAACAATATAGTATAATGATGATAACTTGTAGTTACATATGAGATACCCATGGAGGATTTCCCAATTAGTTCAAGCCAGGGAAGGACCTCACGGGGCTGGGTCCACAGTATGTTTGTAAAATGTCACTGAAACTTGGAGTCCAGACCCCTCAGCTCCGAGCTGTTCTCAGTGAGAATTCCCTCAGGTTGTTCTTAAGCTAATATGGAGCTCCTTCTTTTAAAGATACATGATCTACTTTGTATGTGTCCCTGGTGCGTGTGTTGTGGATGCTTACTAGGTCCTGGGGTTCTTTTTCAAGGTTATGCTTCCTGCCTCTGGTCTGCTGTACCTTATCATGGCAGTAGTCTGCCCTTCTGTCTTCCCAGTTGTTTCCCTCCCCAGATGTCTGGCCGCCTTTGTGTCTGCCCGGCTTTGTGTCGTCCCAAATATTTGTCTTCCCAGCTGTCTGTTTGCTGCCCAACCATCTGTCTGCCTGCCTGGTTGTCTGTCTGTCTCTCTATCTGTCTGCTTATCTGTTTGCCTTCAGGTCTGTCTACCTACTTGTCTGCATAAGCACTGGTCTGCCTGCCTGTTTGCCTACCCTTCTGGCAGGCTGCCTATCTGCCAATCTGCCTGCCTACTTGTCTGTCTCTGCCTTTCTGCCTGCCGGTTTGTCTATCTCCCTGTCTCCCTAACTAGCCGTCTGTCGACTACCTGTTTGTCTGTCTACCTGTTTGTCTATCTCCCTGCCTGCCTACCCAGCCACCTGTCTGCTGCCTTTCTGTTTGTCTGCCTACCTGTCAGTCTATTCACCTGCTTGCCTACCCACCTGTCTGACTGTCTATTTGCCGGCCTACCTGCCTGCCTAACCTTCTGGCTGGCTGCCTCTCTATCGATCTGCCTGCCTCCCTGTCTGTCTGTCTCTCCGTCTGTCTGGTTCCCTGCTTGCCTTAATATCTACCTGTTTGTCTTCCTATCCATTTGTTTGCATGTCTATATCTGTCGTCTTCTCGTGTAAATTGCTGGCCACGAGCACTTGGGCTCCCAGGGCAGACAATGTAGTTGGTCCAGTGTCCTGTGGCTACTCGATTCTGGAGCAGGAACAAGGAGCCAAATCTCCCCAGTTTGGTCCCTTGCTCCAGGGCCGGCACACGGGGGATGGCACGAGCTGACCAGCATCACCATCCCTGGCATCTCCAGAGCCCCGGCTGTAGGGCTTAGCACCTGGGCCTCCCCATCAGCCCCACCGCCTTTTGTCCCCAGGCAGAGGCTGTGATCAGCCAGTCAAGCTTAAATCAGAGGCGGCTTCTGCAGACAGGGATTCCTGACTCCAGGCCCTTCCTCCTCCCTGCTGAGCTCGGTAGGTGCCTCCTCCCTTCAGGTCACAGATGCAAGGAACCGAGTTCATTTAAGGAGGTAGAATAGGCACAGTAAGTTGGGGAGAGACTGGGAGCAGGGACAGACCGTCTCTCCCCTCCCTGTAGGAGGGAAAGCTGGAGGATCTTCTCCTGCTGGTGAGGGACAGAGGGGATGCAGGGAAGCAGATTATCAGGAAGCAGTTGTCATTGTATGGCAGTTTTTCCTTCTCTTGATGAGGAGCATGAGCTCCTCAGGCCTTTGAATCCTGTCTCTATATCCATGGCCCTGCCCTACAAAAACAAGGATTCGATGACCCTCCAGAATTCCCATTTTGAAATGCTTGGGGAATCACTCCTGGAAGACCACACACACACACACAGAGAGCCATAATTATGAGGGTTTTGATGCAGCCTCCATAAATTCTCCCTAGAAGAGCATGGAAAAGATGCCCCAGTGGGAGGAAGTCTCTGGGGTTAGTAGTGGGGACTTCTCTGCTTTCTTTGCCGGATCGGAGGTAACACAACCTGAGGCTATCGGGTCTCCTTAACTTTGCTCCATAGCCATTGTAAGGATGTGTTGAGGATAGGAGGACAAGGGGCCAGATATTCTACAGGAAAATGAAATGGGAGGTGGGACAGAAACATTCTCTGGAGGACTTGCCCTCCTACATCCTGAGGGGTTTGTGAAATCTGCCCCTTCCACAGTCACCACAAAGTTAAAGGTATTATCAGAACCTGCCATTTAGAGGTTTGTACTGGTTTCCTTTACCTATGGTTTCTCCTATTCCTGAGGTCAGATAATTCTATAGAGCATTAAAAACATTTAAGTGGTTTCGAGTTTCCTAGAAGATTTTGAGGAGCAGGTGATGTGGTTGATAAAGATGTCCGTGTGATGATCTAATTTGTATCATGTAGACTTCTCCTTTCCTCTTTATCTTGGGAACTAGGCTTTACCACTAAGTGTCTGGCACTGGGCTAAGTGCTTTTACATGACATAATAAAAACGACAATTCTGCCTCAATTGGTCTACTTGTTCAATGCCATACTCAGCAGCAACACCCTTTTGATCAAGTAAATTGTATCTTACTTGATCCTTTTCAGGATCAAGGAAACTACTTTCTTTCTAATTGCATGCTCCATATGGTATTTCTTAGTACTGTGCTCCAGAACTGCTGGGCATCTTTGGGTTAAATCCGGAGCAGGGAGAATCAGTTAAAAAAAAAAAAAAACAACTGACAAGCCATCATTCAAAATTTACCTTTTGTCAGGAAGTCTCTGAGGATTGTGGTTTGTGCCCTCCTAATCCTTACACTTAATTAAGGAAGGAAACATTTACACATAAAAATCTATGCACAGCAAATACATGGTTATTTGAAGCCCTAGAAAGAAATGGAAAGGCTTTTCATGCAAGTTGATCTTTCAGGTGAATTTTGAAGGAAACCAGTGATTCTAAGGGCAGAAGGAGGGCACTTCAGGTAGGAGACACAGCAAATATGAAGTTCAGAGACTGGAGATGCAAGGAAGAGAAGCAAGCAATCCATTTTGGCTGCACCACAGAGAGATGAAGGAGGCAATGCATAAGAAGACTAGAAAGAAAGTTCGGGACAATCTGTAAAGGATTTTAAAGATTAATCAGAAGTATTTAACTCAATAACTCTGTGTTCAAAAAAATGTGAAAACATAAATTATTAATTCATAAATTATAAAAACATAAATTATAAATTCAATATGAACTTCTGGAAAACCTGAAAAATACTTTAGTAGGAATTATTTTTAGACTAATAGCTTTCAACACATGCTGTCCACAATAAGCTCAAAACAGATGTAAAGCTAGAAAATGAAAGTTCACATCAGCGTGATTAGATGACTTACACATCCACTGCTAGGGAGAGATTTCAAGGAAAGGAATAAGGCTGAAAAGGCAAAAAAGGTAAGTTTGATTGCATGAAATTGAACATCTCTTGCACGATCAAAACCATGTCCTTTGTATTAAAAGGAAAGCTGTTAATGGGTGGAGCACAGGGGAATCTTCATATCTAATATCCTCTTTAAGGGATGACATTTAAACTATATAGAAAATTTGTATGAATTTATAAGGACAAGCTCCATTCCTATGGTTAAGTAATCAAAGGTACAAACCATTCACAAAAAAACCAGCACAAAAAAAATGCTCACTATTTATGAGCATATACAATTTCTGTATATATCTGATAATATGAAAATTAAAAATCAAAAGTTTCAGATTTGAGGAGGTACACTATGTAAATTTTTAGGGTTGAAATGTCAACCATAAATTAGGTATACTTTTGTACTGTGCTGCAACAGCAAATTAATCCAACCTTCAGAGTAAAGGACTCAGAGGTCCTACTTTTAGCTAGATAATTCTGGTAGTCAAAGACAAAAAGAAAGATCTTATATACTACAAAGTATTTAGAGTATCCAAGTAAAAATAAAGAATTAGAAATACAATAGATGCCTATCATTTGGGGAATGCATAAATAATGGCGGTATATTGTCAAATTACAATATTAATTCATTTCACTTAACAGTAATTATGAAGAATTCAAAGAAGTGTGGGAACATTTTTATAAATTCATGTACAGTGAAGTCAGGAACTAGGAAAACAATATACATAGTAACAATAGCAATATAACAAAAAGAATCAAAATGTAGAAATTGAACAATGTAATTATAATGACCAAAACTACCTAGCGAAAAATTGAGAAAATTCAACTCCTAACTTTCTTTGCAGAGGGAAGGAGTCACGGATGGGGAAAGTTGTATACTTCATAAGACATGACTGTGATATTTATTCATTTTAGTGAAGTGCTTTTTTTTACTGGAAAAAAAGATGAAAGAAAGAAGAAAAGGTCACAAATATATTACAATGTTTATCGAAACTCTTTTTATATGAAAAAAGCTGAACATGTGGGGGAAGGCCATCAACTGGGGAAAGGTTCTTTATGAATACAGAGGGGAATTATTGTCCTGTAAGAAATGAGAAGATGGATTACTTCAGAGAAGCCTTGAAATTACCTGGATGAACTGGTACTGCAGTATGAAATGAGCAGAACTAGAACAGTATGGGTTACAGAATCAATATTATAAAAGTGTACAGTTTCTAGGGCTTATATAAACTGATGATGAATAAAATGGGCAGAATCAAGAGAACAATTTCTACATTCTCAAGAACTCTGTAAAAGGAGGGTTGTTTAATTCCAGATCATCCAAGCCAAACAGGCTTAAATATGTACTGAATCTGTCAGGAGGGTCTAATAGAAGATGTCAGCTGAATTTGTCCATCTCAATTCTCAACATGAGACTTGACATGCTTCAATTTCAGTTCTATTTAGCATCTTAACTTTCATATTCATGAGGATTAGTTTGTTGTCTTTGTGCTTTCTGAGGGAATCCCTGGGCTGGTAAACAAATGAAATCAGCCTTCTGTCCTTAAAGAAAACTTTACTCTGCAGTTTCCATTTCCATATAATCTGCTCCCAATTTCTGCCTGAATGTTATCCAGTTTTCTGAACTGTTTTTGTCAAATGAGTCCTTTCCTAAATAACTGGGAACTTTGAAGTCATTAAACTAGGTGTTACTGTATTTTCTTCTGTATGATGTGCAGCTAATCCATTGAGCCAGATGAGTTTATCTGTATTCATCATGCAAGTCTGTAATCATTTTTAGTTGATTTTGAGATCTGGTTCTGCTAGACCCCCTTTCTTTCCACTTTTTTCATTATTTCCTTTAAGTTGCTTAATCTAAACCATGAATTTCATTATTTTCTATTTCCTTTGGTAATTTGGTACAGAACAGAATAACTTCATTAATGTATGTATATGATAATTTTTTATTACTGGTTTGACTTTCCTTTGGGCAGATAGTTTCTCCAATTACTTGCTTCTGTCTTTATGCACCTATATATTAGGATCCATATAGATGTATATTGGTATATGTTCTCACAAGATTTTGTTTTATTTTAAATTTTTTCCCTCAAATCTTTTATTACTTCTGTAGTCATTGAAAATAGAATTTCTAATTCTAGTTTTCTTACTGTATTTCATTAATAATATGTAGAAGTGATGAAGATGTGCATATATTGGTTTTTACATTCTACAATTTCAATGTATTTATTATTTTAATTAATTTTGACCATTCAGGGTTTTCTAATAAACCATCACATTATTCGAAAAAGTATGAATTCAGATTCCTTTTTGCTTATGCCTCCTCCCTATGTTCCTCTTTATTGTCTTATTGCTATAGCTTGCATTTCTAGAACTACATTAAATACTAATGATGATAACTGGCATTCTAGTTTTACCTGTCATGTTATTGGAAGAGCTTCTAAGTTTTCTCCATTATATAAAATAATTGCTCTTGTATTTAGATAGATAGAAGTAACTATATTAACTAAAGATCCTTTTATTTCTATAATTTTTAGAGTTTTGAAGAAATGCAGACTTAAGATTTTGAAAAAATTTTCCCAGCATCTATTGACATAATTATATGGCCCTCCAAAAGCAAATACAAAATGCTGTATTTGACATTCAAAGCCCCTCCTTGCATATGGTCTCCCTGGTTAGATTTTAAGATCCTTGAGGGCAAGAACTATATTTTTCCTCTTTTTGTATCCATAGCTCTTAGCTCTTATGTGGCTGACATAGAAGTTCTTAGTAATGTTTATTGATTGATTGAAAGGTTTGGAGTCAGCTAGTGATCGAAAAGAAGGGAATGACTGGAAAGTTTGAGAACAAAAAATAGATTTAGTCTACCCGCTTTGCTTCCTCTCTCTCAAGGTTTGGTCCAAGTTGTGTCTCACAAATTTCCTGTCTTCCTACGAATATCCCAGGGAAAGACCAAGATGAACTGTTGGCAGTGTCTTCATTAAGTGCCAAACACAGACTGGAAGCAGATTCATAGCTCCACGAAGAACTGAGCAGAAAATGGCACCATGCCACAAGAACTTCCAGAAGCTGTAAATTAGTCCATTTTTATATAGATTCTAAATTGCAGTCTATTTTCCCCTGAATCCTGCAGGAAGTTGTGAAATGGTGTCATAGGCATTTAGGAGAATGTTTTATACCAATGTTCATAGTATACCACCTTACCAAGTACCCTTTTATTGACTGTATTATATATATATATATATTATTGTATGTAATAGACACCTGCAGTTTCAAATATAATTCTAAAAGGAAAGAAGAAAGAAAACAAAGATTTATTAAGGAAACAAGGATTTATTAAAATTTTTACCGTGTTTCCCCGATAATAAGACGTATCCTGAAAATAAGCCCTCCCCTTACAGTGTAAGATTCCTCTAAAATAAGCCCTCCCCTGAAAATAAGCCCTATTGAGATTGCTACAGTAGTGAAGGTGATCCCCTGTGCTACACGCTACATTATGGTACCCTCTGTATGCACCGTCCCCCCACTCCCCCACCCCCCACCCCGGTGAAACGCACGCTGCGCTCTGAGCTGAATTCAATCAGAGCTGCAGCAGTGAGCACATCATCCTGTTCTTCCCCAGTGATTTGCTTGCTGGTGCCATTGAGAACAGTGCCGCGGGAGGAGAGCTGAGGCAGGACAACATAAAAACCCGGTATGTAAGCGGGAGTGAGGGGGCATGATGGAGGATAAAAGAAGAACTCAGCCAGCACTCACCACGCTAAAGAAATGAAGAACTTCCTTGCAGAGAGAAGAATAGATCAAGTAATGATTCCTCCAGGAATGACTGCCTATCTCCAGACCCTTGATATTGCAATTGCACATGGAAGTCAATGACTACAATGAAAATAGAATGGAAAGAAATCAGCGTGGAAACTTTGTGAAGCCCTGTCTGCAAGAAGTCGTGACTTGGGTGAAGAAGTCATGGGATAAAACTACTGACAGCTGTGTCACCAAGGTACTACGAGCAGGTTACCTGGACAAGACATGTTCATTTAAAGAGAGCTATATTGCTGGACATGACAGATTGGCTCCACTTCTTCTGAAGGAAATAGAGGCACAAGACATCCAGGACGGAATTCAGGGTATGGACACTTATGACGATGTTGTTGAAGAAGATGACATGATCATTATTGAATAAAGGTACTTTTTTTTGTTCACATTTACCTGTTTATTAAAATTGCTGTCAATATTTATAAAATAAACCCTCCCCTGAAAATAATCCCTCTGGCATTTTTCTGTCCAAAAAAAAAAAAATAAGACAGTGTCTTATTATCGGGGAAACATGGTATATTTGCAAGGCACCATGTTATGCATTTTACAAATATTAATTTTTTTGATTCTTACAAGAAGTCCTGAGAGTTAGCTGCAGTTGTTATCCCCATTTTCAGATGAGGGAACTAAGGCAGAGGTCACAATGTTCCTAAGTATCTGAGGTCAGCCTCAAGTCCCAATACTCTCTCTCTACTCAGCTACCTAGCTACTTCTGTCAGGTTCTACCACACATATGGCAATGCCCATTTTGTTCATTGTATATTATGTTCAGCATAAAAACAAATACAACTTCAATAGGTAGATAAGAAAGAAAGAAAATTCACTTTTCTAAAAGCTTCTTGTTTCATGATTAAACAATATCAACTAGAAACCGTGGCAAGAAGCACCCTGTGGGGGACTCATGAGCTATAACGCTGGAAAGACAATCTCCCTTTCAGAATCCCAGGATTACTCCTGGATCTGTGAGGGGATTTAGTAGCCACATTCTGGTTATCCAACATGAATCTGTCAGTGTGAGTGGGAAATAGAAATCACCTCAGAACATTTGGCTGCTCTGATTTTTTTTTTTTTCTGTCTTCTTTTCTGTCAAGGTTCCCTCTGTCTGATCACCATTCTTCCACCCTGAACATGGACGGAATGATTCCACTTCATGTATTTCTAGGGACTCTTTTCCTTTGTCAGACAGGAATTGGAGTTCTGGGGAACTCCATTCTCCTGTCTTTTTTCATCTTCACTCACCGTAAGCTGAGGGCCACAAACCAAATCATCAGCCAGCTCACTTTAGCCAACTTCCTTTCTGTGCTCTCCAGGGGGATCCCAATGACAATATCTGCATTTGGGGTGAAAGACTTCCTGGATGACACCTGGTGCAAAATTGATTTTTATCTTCAGAGAGTCAGCCGGGGTTGTTCTCTCTGGAGCACTTGCCTGCTGAGCGGCTTCCAGGCGGTTGTCATTAGTCCCAACACCTCCCCGTGGAATGAGCTCAAAGCCAGAGCTCCCAAGTACATCATCCCTTCCTGCCTCTTCTGCTGGATCTTTAGCCTATTCTCAGAAGCTGGCGTTATTGTAGGCATGAAAGGCCCACGCAGCAGCAATAACAGCTCTGTGATAACATTTGACCTCATTTTCTGTACTTGGAAAAACCCGGCCAGGTATTTTATATTGTTAACTACCTTCCAAGACGTGTTCTGTGTGGGGCTGATGATATGCATAAGCAGCTACAAGATAATTCTCTTGAGAAAACACTACCAGCAAGTCCAGCACTTGTACTGGACCAGCTGCTACCTCAGAGCCTCCCCGGAGATCCGGGTGACCAGGTCCATCCTGCTGCTGGTGTTCATTTTTGTCTCCTTTTACTTAATCAACTGCATCTTTGCCATGTCCCACAACATTTTTCTATACTCCAGCAGGTGGCTGGTGAATGGGTCTGCATTTTGTGTGCTATGTTTCCCAACAATCAGCCCCTTCCTTCTGATCTCCAGAGACGGCCAAATAGCCAGAGCCTGCTGTGCTCCCATAGACAAGCACAAGCATGAGCCTCCTGCTTAACATTGAGGCTTGTGAGGACCCTCCCCTCCTAAGGTTCATACAAGGAAGGACCCTTCCTTGGTGACATCCAGGGAAGGAAGCATCTGATTGACCCCAATTCTTCACTGACCCCATACAGGAACCCCCAAATCGACTAGGATCTGACTGGTGAACACGGACCCACACCTTTTGTGGTTAGGTGATAAAGGGGAACTAGGACTCCAAGGGGGCCTGGGATCCTGGTCCATCTAGGTTTCAGCACTGAATTTCAGTGGTCACCTCCCTCTGGCATCCTCCCTACTACAACTTCCTTACGCTCACAATTAGTATTAGAACAGACTTGCTCTTTGCACATAGCATCACAGCATGATAAGAACTGGGTCCAGTAGCTTTGGATTATCTGATGTCCCCCAGCATGATGACCTCATGGCCTCTCCTTGCATTTCTTACTGCTTGTCTACTTCAAACCTCTTAGTATTTCTAAGAAAACCCCAAATGGGGCCACAGAGAATCGGACATGACTGAAAAATTATCGAACAACTATCATTGTGAAACTTGTAGTAAAGTTCTGCTCTAAGAGATTATTTCAAACATCTCAACATCTGCTATAGTCAGTTGTCTGTCTGTCTCTGTTTCTATGTCTCTTTCTTTTCTCTCTCTCTCTCTGGGTCTCTATTTCTCTGTCTCTCTGTCTGTCTCTTTGTCTCTCTGCCTCTCTGTTCCTCTCTGCTTCTTCATATCTCCATTTATTTCTCTCTCTCTCTTTTGTCACTTTCTTTCTTTTTCTCTGGCAGTCTATCTCTCCCCTTCCCCCCACCATAATCAGAGTGGACAATAATGTCACAGAATTAGAACATAGCAAAGGGCCTTACTAACCATAGACTCCATCCTATACAGGTAAAATTTCCTCTTACAACATACTTTGACAAGTAGTCACTTGATCTCTGCTTAAAGACCTACAAGTAGAGAAAGAACCCAAACTCCTTTGAGACCCTCATCACACACACACACACACACACACACACACACACACACACACACACACACACACACACCCCTATGTTCAAGAGAGGCATAAACAGATAGAAAGGGGCAAAAAATCATAAAAGATTCAATAGAACTTAAGAGTTTCCTTTCCTACACAAGGAAATAATACATGTAATTCTTAAAAATTGTATCACTAATAGGATAGCCCAAAGGACAAAAAACAGATGTGACATATGGGTATAGGGTAAATAGAATGAGAAAAGTTAGATAGGACCAACCTTTGGAAAAACTGAATTGGGATCGAAAGGAATATACTATTTTCTAAGCATCCCCCAGTACCTACACAAAAAAAATAGACCATATAATAGGGCATAAAATCCTCAAAATCCAAAGAAAAAAGGCAGAAAAATGAAATGTATTCTTTTTTGAATCATAATCTAATAAAAGTTACATTCCACAATGGGCAGTGGAAAGATAAGTTAAGAATTAATTGAAAAGTATATAATCTAAACGTTAAGATGGAGGGGATCAAAGAACAAATCGAAGATACAGTCAATAGTTTCATTAAAAGGAATGACAACAATGAGACAACATACCAAAATGTATGGGATGGAGCCAAAGTAGTATTTAGAGGATAATTTATTTCTCTAGGTTCTTATAGTGACAAAATGGAAAAAGAGCAGATCAATAAATTGGGCATATATCCAAAAAGATTTGGGGAAAGAACTAATTAAAAATCCTCAATTGGACACCAAATGGAAAATCCTGAAATTCTTCAATCTTTTTTTTTAAATTAAAGCTTGCATTTTCAAAACATATTCAGGGATAATTTTTTAACATTGACCCTTGCATTTAGCATTTTCCCCTTCTCCCCCCCTTTCCCCTAGATATGGCAAGCAATCTAATATGTTATATATGTTAAATTCAATATGTGTAAACATTTATACACTCAAGAAAATTCGGATCAAAAAGGAAACAAAATTCAAGTGAACCACATCAAAAAGAGTGAGAATGTTATGTGGTGATTGGTATTCAGTTCCTACAGTCCTCTCTCTGGGTTTAGATGGCTCTTTTTCTCACAAGACATTAGAACTGTTAAACAGGCATCAGTCATCTCATTAAATTTCACGAAATCCTGAAATTCAAAGTTAAAGTGAATGGGATTAATTTTTATAAAAATAAGATAATAAAACTAAAAACTTGTTTTATGGAGGGGGGGAGGAAACACAATGTGATTGGTTAGTTGACTAGAAAAAAAGAAAGAAGAAAACCAAATATCCAGTATCAAAAATGAAAGGGGAAAAATCACTACCAATAAAGAAGAAATTAAAGTAATAATTCAGAAATATTTTGCCAAATTAGGTCAATACATTTAACCAAAATGATTAATATTTATGAAAGAACGAATTACCCAGAGTAACAGATCAGGAAATGGAAAGTCAAAATAGGCACACTTAGAAAAAGAAATTGAACAAACCATTAATGAAGTCCTTGGGAAAAGATTCTCAGGGACAGATGGGTTCACAAGTGAATTCTACCAAATGTTTAAAGAATAATTAATTTCTAAGACAACTCTGAGATACCACTACACACCTGTCAGATTGGCTAAGATGACAGGAAAAGATAATGATGAATGTTGGAGGGGATATGGGAAAACTGGGACACTGATGCATTGTTGGTAGAGTTGTGAACGGATCCCAACCATTCTGGTGAGCAATTTGGAACTATGCTCAAAAAGTTATCAAACTGTGCATCCCCTTTGATCCGGCAGCTACTACTGGGCTTGTACCCTAAAGAGATCTTAAAGGAGGGAAAGGGAGCCGTAGGTGCAAAAATGTTTGTGGCAGCCCTTTGTATAGTGGCTAGAAACTGGAAATTGAAGGGGTGGCCATCGATTGGAGAATGGCTGAATCAATTGTGATATATTTAGGAGAATAATATGGAATATTATTGTTCTATAAGAAATGACCAGCAGGATGAATCCAGAGAGACCTGGAGAGACTTACACGAAATGATGCTGAGTGAAATGAGCAGAACCAGGAGATGATTATACACTTCAACAACAATACTACATGGTGATCAATTCTGATGGAAGTGGCTATCTTTGGCAATGAGATGAACCAAATCTGTTTCATTTGTTCAATAATGAATAGAACTAGTTACATCCAGTGAGAGAACTCTAGGAAATAAGTGTGGACCACAACATAGCATTTTGCACTCTCTCTGTTGTGGTTTGCTTTCATTGGTGTTTTTCTTCCCAGGTTATTTTTACCTTCTTTCTAAATGTGATGTGTGTGTGTGTGTGTGTGTGTGTGTGTGTGTGTGCAGCAAGATAACTGTATAAACATGTATACATATATTGTAAAAAAAACTTAAAAAACAAACAATTTCTTCACTACCTAAACTATTTGGGAAAATAGACAAAGAAAGAGTCCTAACAAACTTCTTCTAGCACATACATATTGAACTGATCATTAAACCAAAAAGAGCTAATACAGAGAAAGAGAATAGTAAACCACATTTTCTAGTGAATATTGACAGAAAAATTTTGAACAAAGAACTAGCAAAGCAATGACAAAAATATATCACAAGATTTATATAGTATGAGCAAGTGGAATTTATATCAGAAATGCAGACTTGGTTCTTTATTAGAGGAACTACCAACATAATTGGCCAAATCAGTAACAAAACCAAGAGAAATTTTATGATTTTCTCAAAAGATGCAAAAACAAAAAACATTTTGAAAAATCGAGGATCAGGTGCAGCTAGGTGGTGCAGTGGATAGAGCACCAGCCCTGAAATCAGTAGGATCTGAGTTCAAATAGGACTTCAGACACTTAACACTTCCTAGGTTGTGTGACCTTGGACAAGTCACTTAACCTCAATTGCCTCAGCAAAAAAAAGGAAGAAAAATAGAGCATCCATTTCTGTTCCAAACACTAGAGAGCCTAGGAATAAAAGGAACAGTCCTTAAAATGATGAGCAGTATCGCCCTCGATCCATGAGCAGCGAGCATTATCGGTAAAAGGGATAACCTAGAAGCCTTCCCAATAAGATCAGGAGTGAAGGCTGCCTATTGTCCTCACCATTATTCAATATAATATATGAGAAAAGTTAGCTATAGAAATCAGAGAAGTAAAAGAAATGAAAGGAATGAGATAAGCAACAAGGAAATAAAATCATCGCTATTTGAATATGATACAATTGTCTTTTGCAGGAAGAGAATTGTATAAATATGCTGATACATTTTAGATTTAACATATATTATAACATGTTTACTATAGATTGAGTTGCTTACTTTCTAGGGGAGGGAGTGGGGGAAAGGAGGAGAAAATCTGAAATACAAGGCTATTCAACAGTCAATTTGTCAAATTATCCGTGCATATGTTTTGAAAATAAAAAGGGTTATCAAATTTTTTTTTAAAAAATGATTATAATCTATGTAGAGGACCATAGGGTATCAATTTTTAAAAATTAAATAATTAACTATTTTAGCAAAATAGCAGAATATGAGGTAAATCTACATAAATGATAAAGAATTGTTTATATGCCCACAAGCTTAGCACCAAGCAATAAGTTAGATGTAAACAACTGAAAAGGCATCAATTATTCATGGGGAGACAGAGTCAATATAATAATGATATTAAAAACCATGCTGCCTAAACTAATTTACTTATTCAGTGCCATAATAACATACAGGCTAACAAAAAGTTACCTGATAGAGGTACAAAAAATAATAACATTTATCTGGAAGAACAGAAAGTCAAGACTAGCAAGGGAATTATTAATAATTAAATTAATAATAATTTTAAAAAGGAACATGACCTATCAATGTCAAATCCTAGAACTTAAGAAAAATAGGTTGGCAACTGTGGATGGTAGGATTAGAAAAGTGCCTTTAAAATGAATCTCCCATTTGAATTCAAGCATCTTTACAATATACTCAACTGAAACAGGAACCCCTTTTACCAGCATTCCCAAGGGGGAATGGCCTCAGAGAGGGATGAAGGTAAAAAGCGGTTTAATTTCACACCCACCAAAGCCCGGGCGTCCTGTATAGAACAGGCGCACACCAGGAGCGAGGAGGATCAAGCACCCCGTCCTCCTTCCTGGCCACGAGGTCCCTCCCATCCCCCCCTTTGGGGCTGCTCCAGGACATACACCTTCCTGCTTCATCTCACACCTACTTACCCCTCCATATGTCCCCCCTCCCACCCCATCTATCCCAGGAGCATGAAGATGAGCCTAAGCTCCTCCTGGGGAGAAGTTCCTGTCCATAACGGAATGAAGCATGTGACCCACAGCTAAGCTACAACTTTCCCCTCCTTTTCTGTCTCCCTGAGCCCCAGCCACTTTAGTCAGGTTTTCATTCCAAATTCGCGTTCTAAGATCTACAAAAGGCTGCTTTCTTCACCGATTATTTCTCTCATTTGCATATTTCTGTGCAACAGAATGTCAATGTGGGAGACGAGGTCTCACACCTCAGGCTGTGCAGTGACAACCAGAAGCAACCAAGGTAGCAAAAGGATGGCAAAGAGAGTTCAAACCTAACCCCTGAGTTATCAGGGTGACCCTGGCAAGTCACTTTACCCATTCACCTCAGTTTCCTTAATTGTAAAATGGGGCTAATGACAGCATCTACCTCCCAGGATAGTTGTGAGGATCAAATGAGATCATAATTGTAAAGTGCTTTGCACACATGAATCATTGTTTATAGTTATTATTGTTATCGGACAGTAGGTGGAACAGCAAATAGAGGCCTCTGCATATAGAGAAAACAGTACTGTGCATTATGTTTGGAACAGAGAAGACGCATGTTCATCAGCCCAAATCTGACCTCAGACACTCACTAGCTGGGTTACTTTGGATAAGTCACTTACATTTCCTCCTCTGTGAAATGAGCCAGAGAAGGAAACAGCCAATGGCTCTGGTATCTTTGCCAAGAAAACCCCAACTGGGTCACAATTTCACTAAAACTTGAACAACTTTGTGATTGTTAGAGGGGAACAAATACTGGCTTTGGGACCCGAGGACTTGAGTCTGGATCCTTACTCTGCCACTTATTACCTGAGTGATCTTGGGTCACCTTCGTGGGTCTATGTTTTCTCATGTATAAAGTGAGGAGGAGGAAGATAGAATAGATGATCTCAAAGGAAGTCGTCTCCTAATTTGTTTTGATCACATTTCCCTCTATCAGTAAAACGTTTTTGAACCTCTAGTGTGTGTGCTTGTTTATAAATTACATATATGTGGTGTAAGATCCCTCTACTCCCCAAGAGGGTCTCAACTGGATTCTTACCATTCCAGGTGTCCGAAGACCTGCTCACCTCCAGCTGTGCTCTTCCTCGCAGAACACCCGGGACGCCCCAGTTTGTTTGCCCCAGCAAACGTTTATTTGGCACTCTATGTTTTTTTTTCCCCCCGAATCCCCTAGGAGACTCCTCCCCTCTGGGCAGTTACAATGCTTTTATAGAGCTAGTTTCCATCCTGTCCAGCCAGGATATTCTTCTCCTTTGCCCTGCCACATTGCAGGCCACTCCGAGCTAGTTACCAGTCCTTTAAGGAAACACTCTGTCCTTCCGGCTATTTTTCTGCCACGTACATACTTTACTGCCACGTACCCAACAATATGTATTTGTGTGTGTGTATGGATCCCTGTTAACAATGGTACCTATTGTGAAGCTTAGTCCAAATTTCCAAAGGAAATCCTGAAGGGAGGAGATCAACATGGCAATTCTAATATTGGATGTTGGTCAGGGAGGAACCACGAGGATTTCCTGAACCAGGCACTGACGTGGGCAGCTTGGAACTGTGGGGATCTCATTGCAGCTTCAGGGCACAGAGCCTGGGATGGAGGGAAGAGCTTAGCAGCAGGAAGACCCAGCAGCCCACTCCTGCGATGGTCCAGAAGAGGGCTGGGGGCGGGAGAGCGGCTACCTGAGCATCAGGATAACAGACAAGAGAGATGTGGGGGAGAAGAACAAAGAACTGCTACTGATTGGAAATGTCAGCTGGGAGAGGATGAGGAGTGGACAATGACACAGATGTTGGGCTGAAGTTGACAACGTGAGAGCCGGAAGGATGGCCCGGCCCTAAACCACAAAAGAGAAGTGAAAAAAACAGGTTGGAGAAGACACAATGTGATCTCCTGACAAAGATCCATGTGGGAGACCTGTGGAAATCCAGCCATCCCTGCTTATCCCGGGTATTGTACTCTGTAGTACTCAAGATAAAGTGGGAGGGTGGAGCAGGAAGAGAGGGACTCCCCCAGGCTGGTTATTTCTCCCTCTTTTCTAGGGTGAAGGGCAGATGGTGCCTGCAGCAGCCATGGGGATCTGAAGGGAGGGGAAAGACCTGATGAGGAAGGAGGGCACCAGGGGAGCTGCTATTGGGAGCTCCTGAATATCATCATCATCATCATCATCATCATCATGAGTTAACGAATGCATAAGCCCTACCTACTATAGTGACAGTGAGAAGAAGGGAGGAGAGAGAAAGTGCAAGACAGCAACTGAGAAATGTCATTTTTCATTTCATTCATTAATCTTTTTTTTTTCAAGTGGCAGCATAGGGCTTTTCCATACAGGAGAAAAACTTTATAAATGTAACTAATGTGGAAAGACTTTTACAAAAAATGGGCTCTCGCACTGGATATCCAAGAATTCACACAGGAGAGAAACATATGAATATAATGGATGGGAAAACTTTTAAAAAAATAATCTTGCTTGACATTAAAAGATCTACACTGCAGAAAGGCCTTATAAAGATAACCAATGTGGAAAGATTTTTAGGCAAAGGGGAGGGAGCACTTACAGCATATCGGAGAATTAATACTGTAGGAAAACCTTAGGAATGTAACTGATTTCATAACATTTTTAGATATAAGGGAACTCTTACTGTACATCAGTAAATTCACTCAGGAGAAAACCCTTATGAATATAACCAATGTGCAAAGGCTTTCTCAAAAAATAATCTCTAACTTTACATTACTCTCACCGGAGAGAAACTATATAAATACACCCAATGTAGAAAGATTTTTAGACATAAGGGAACTCTTGCTGGACATCATGGAATCCACACTAGAGAAAAACCTGATGAATGTAATCAGTGTGGAAAGACTCTTACAAAAAGAAGTTTCTTTCTTAGTGGACAGCAGAGGCTCCACACTGGACAGAAAGGTTCTGACTCAGAGCTGGGAGGTGAGTGAAAACCTCTCCCCATCACAATCTTATGACCTTCCTGACTCCCCAAGTCAGCTCTCTCTCCACCAGGCCATAGGACACACATGTTATTCCCACCTCAAATCTCAGGAAGCCCCCAAGAAATCTCCAGCAGCACACTTATAAACAAACCAACAACTTTTATTTGTAACAAATCCTAGAACTTAAGAAAAATAGGTTGGCAACTGTGGCTAAGAGGATGAGGGAAGTCCCTTCAAAAAGAATCCCCCTCCCCAATTCAAGCAGCTTTACAATGCTTAATACACTCAACTGAAACAGGAACCCCGTTTACTAGCATTCCCAAGGAGGTATGGAGATGCTGAACTCAAAAACTCCCGAGGAGACAGAGCAGAGTCCACCTGACCCACTTCTCCTGAAGGCCAGCAGCCAGGGCAGACGTGGAAGTCTAAAATTTAAGGTTTCTATCTCCCCCCAATACTTTCTCACTGCTCGGGGAAATGCTTGGGATGACATGCAAGATGAGGACAAGGGTCAATATGAGTGACATAGAAGCCCCCCCTCCCAAGTCTGGTCTTGGGGACACTGAATGGGGGCCCTTTCCAAGCAGCGCTCCTCACCAACACTACAGGCCAGGTCTTCCAGGATCCCTCAGAAAGCAAATGCACCAGGCTCAGAGCAGGAGGGGGAACCACTCGTGACCTGGGGGTGGAGGCAGGCTCTCTGTCGGGGGAATATGATTTCCTGCCCAAGGAAAAAAAAGGCAACATAAAGTCCCTGGAGGGGAGAGGAGGCTGGTGAAAGGGATGGTGCAGATAGGGGGAAACTGGTAGCTAGAGAGGCTGCAGACAGGAGCAGGGATGGAGTCTTTTTTTGCCTGAAAAGAAAAAAATAAAGCAAAAGTCCAAAAAGCCTGAGAGGAGTAACAGTAAGAGTCCCAAGAGGCTCCTGAACAAATCCTGGTGAGGTCTGCCCCAGAGGAAGCAGAAGGAAGAGTCCAGATGGAGGCCTGGAGGTTGCCAGGGCCAAGGGCACAAGAAAGGGACAAGACTCACATAAGGGTACAAGTGTTCACATGATCGTGCCAAGGCTTTTACAAAAAAAAAAAAAGACTCTCTTACTTTACATCAGAGAATCCACACTGGAAAGAAACCTTATGAATGTAAACATTTTGGAAACATTTAAGGGAAAAGGAAGCTCTTACTGGACATCAGAGAATCCACACTGCACAAAGGTTATGAATATAATACATGTGAAAAGATTTTTAGACATAAGAGAACTCTTACTGGACATCAGGAAATACACATTAGAGAAAAAACTTATGAAAGTAACCAATGTGAAAAGGCTTTTACAGAAAATGGCAGGTCTGAATGGACAAAAGAGTATCTATAAAGGATAGAAACCTTATAAATGTAAAGAATGGAGAAAGACTTTTAGACATAGAGTAACTCTTACTGTACGTCAGTAAATTTACTCAGGAGGAAAACCTTATGAATATAACGAATGTGCAAAGGCTTTTTGAAATAAGGGGATTCTTACTGTACATCAAAGGCTTTCACAAAAAAGATTCTCTAACTTTACATCATAGAATCCACACTGGAGAGAAACCTTGTGAATATGTTCAATGTGGAAAGATTTTTAGACATAAGGGAACTCTTGTTGGACATCATGGAATTCACACTAGTGAAAAATGATTGTAACCAATGTGGAAAGACTTACAAAAAGAAGTCTCTTTCTTACTGGACAGCAGAGGCTCCACACTGGACAGAAAGGTTCTGACTCAGGTTCTCCCCCCGCAAACTCAATCTTACCGATGGGAACACTAGGCCCAAGATTCGACTCTCCTGACTCCCAAACCCAGCTCTCTCCCCACTAGGCCACACGGCACTCATGTCATTCCTACTTCAAACTCATGAAGCCCCCGAGACACCACCAGCGGCACACTTATCAAAGTAGTCAGTGTAGGAGGAATGGGAAGATAGTAAGAATTAAACTCTAAAAATACAAAAAGTACCAATTATGATGAAGATGGAAAGAGTAGTTGTCTGAAGTTATTTGTATAGATTCACTGAGAATTCATCAACTGGGATGTTGGAGTCATAGATTGAAGATGGAAATAAATAGAGATACAAATATTACTTAAAAACATACGATACATTTTATGAAAGTGTACTGTAAATACAGTGGGAGAATTATCAAAATAGCCCAAGTCAAATAACATATATCTTCTGTATTAAGGGAAAGAGGAAAAATAGAAACAGACCTCAGCTTTGATGAAGTGAAGATCACTCCCATTAGAAAGTAGGCAGAGCTGCTCAATTCTTATTGTTATTGTTTCTCTGAGAAGATCAATGATTTTTGACCTGAAAATGGTAGAACTAAGAGAAGTTAAACACAAGAAATAGATAGGAAAAGGGCCTACCTTCTCTTAATAATTTCAAATCACTAGCCTCAACGAAACTTCATTTTGCTAGGGAAAACTACCTAGTTGACTTAAGTCCTGAGCAACACGGGAAACCACAGGCGAGAAAAGGGCAAATATTCCAGTTTGAAAGACCAGAAGAACATGGAGTTTACAAACTTTAGTATAAATTTGATATCGATCCCTAATTAAATTCTAGAATGTATTGTTAAAGGGATAAACTAGAAATAGAAGCAGTGATCACAAAAAAGTCCTAATGGTTTTTATCAAGAACAGGTTAAGCAAAACTAACTTTAACGTCACCGTCTGAAAGTTTTACTAAACTGGTAGGTCAGGTCAATGTTCCTACTTTGATTTACCTCCATTTTAGCCGAGCAATTCATAAATTATCTCCTGCTATTTTTTGAAAGGATGGAAAAATGTGAATTAGAAAGGATCCACATGAGATGCATTCGGGAAAAGATGAAAAAACTGAAAATATAATGATCAATAATCCAATAGCAACTTGGAAGAATCTCCTTTAGTGTGTTATGGGGAATCAATGCTTGGCTTGGAATGATTTAAAATTTTGATTTTTTTAATGTAAAGACATAAAGGACATTCTGATAACATTTGCAAATGAGACAAAGGTTAGAGAGATGGCAAACATGTAAAAGGATAGAATCAAGATTTATAAAAGACTGAAAAGTTAAAACTTTAGGTAGAATCCGATAAAAAAGATAAAATTTAATCAAAATAATTAAGGTTGTACATAGATTCAAAGAATTATTGCTATTATTTGGGGGGGGGAAACCGATTTCTGGCAGACTCGAGATGAATAAATCAAGAAGACGAAATGACATATACAACTTGTAGGAAAGGCATCGTTTCCAACAGTAAATTAAATGATAATCCCTTTGTACTCTACCCTAGTTAGACCACAGTTGGCGCGATTTGTTGCGGGTGCAACAGTTTAAAAAAGTTATTCATAAAAGGGAGAAAATCTTTTAAATGGCCAAACAGGGTGGTGATGGGTCATAATAAAAACATTTTAGCAGGAGGCCGCTGCTGCGGGAGACGGGCGGAGGCCGGCTGCCGCAGCCTTGCCCCGCCTCCCCCCCAGGAGGCCGCTGCTGCGGGAGACGGGCGGAGGCCGGCTGCCGCAGCCTTGCCCCGCCTCCCCCCCAGGAGGCCGCTGCTGCGGGAGACGGGCGGAGGCCGGCTGCCGCAGCCTTGCCCCGCCTCCCCCCCAGGAGGCCGCTGCTGCGGGAGACGGGCGGAGGCCGGCTGCCGCAGCCTTGCCCCGCCTCCCCCCCAGGAGGCCGCTGCTGCGGGAGACGGGCGGAGGCCGGCTGCCGCAGCCTTGCCCCGCCTCCCCCCCAGGAGGCCGCTGCTGCGGGAGACGGGCGGAGGCCGGCTGCCGCAGCCTTGCCCCGCCTCCCCCCCAGGAGGCCGCTGCTGCGGGAGACGGGCGGAGGCCGGCTGCCGCAGCCTTGCCCCGCCTCCCCCCCAGGAGGCCGCTGCTGCGGGAGACGGGCGGAGGCCGGCTGCCGCAGCCTTGCCCCGCCTCCCCCCCAGGAGGCCGCTGCTGCGGGAGACGGGCGGAGGCCGGCTGCCGCAGCCTTGCCCCGCCTCCCCCCCAGGAGGCCGCTGCTGCGGGAGACGGGCGGAGGCCGGCTGCCGCAGCCTTGCCCCGCCTCCCCCCCAGGAGGCCGCTGCTGCGGGAGACGGGCGGAGGCCGGCTGCCGCAGCCTTGCCCCGCCTCCCCCCCAGGAGGCCGCTGCTGCGGGAGACGGGCGGAGGCCGGCTGCCGCAGCCTTGCCCCGCCTCCCCCCCAGGAGGCCGCTGCTGCGGGAGACGGGCGGAGGCCGGCTGCCGCAGCCTTGCCCCGCCTCCCCCCCAGGAGGCCGCTGCTGCGGGAGACGGGCGGAGGCCGGCTGCCGCAGCCTTGCCCCGCCTCCCCCCCAGGAGGCCGCTGCTGCGGGAGACGGGCGGAGGCCGGCTGCCGCAGCCTTGCCCCGCCTCCCCCCCAGGAGGCCGCTGCTGCGGGAGACGGGCGGAGGCCGGCTGCCGCAGCCTTGCCCCGCCTCCCCCCCAGGAGGCCGCTGCTGCGGGAGACGGGCGGAGGCCGGCTGCCGCAGCCTTGCCCCGCCTCCCCCCCAGGAGGCCGCTGCTGCGGGAGACGGGCGGAGGCCGGCTGCCGCAGCCTTGCCCCGCCTCCCCCCCAGGAGGCCGCTGCTGCGGGAGACGGGCGGAGGCCGGCTGCCGCAGCCTTGCCCCGCCTCCCCCCCAGGAGGCCGCTGCTGCGGGAGACGGGCGGAGGCCGGCTGCCGCAGCCTTGCCCCGCCTCCCCCCCAGGAGGCCGCTGCTGCGGGAGACGGGCGGAGGCCGGCTGCCGCAGCCTTGCCCCGCCTCCCCCCCAGGAGGCCGCTGCTGCGGGAGACGGGCGGAGGCGGCTGCCGCAGCCTTGCCCCGCCTCCCCCCCAGGAGGCCGCTGCTGCGGGAGACGGGCGGAGGCCGGCTGCCGCAGCCTTGCCCCGCCTCCCCCCCAGGAGGCCGCTGCTGCGGGAGACGGGCGGAGGCCGGCTGCCGCAGCCTTGCCCCGCCTCCCCCCCAGGAGGCCGCTGCTGCGGGAGACGGGCGGAGGCCGGCTGCCGCAGCCTTGCCCCGCCTCCCCCCCAGGAGGCCGCTGCTGCGGGAGACGGGCGGAGGCCGGCTGCCGCAGCCTTGCCCCGCCTCCCCCCCAGGAGGCCGCTGCTGCGGGAGACGGGCGGAGGCCGGCTGCCGCAGCCTTGCCCCGCCTCCCCCCCAGGAGGCCGCTGCTGCGGGAGACGGGCGGAGGCCGGCTGCCGCAGCCTTGCCCCGCCTCCCCCCCAGGAGGCCGCTGCTGCGGGAGACGGGCGGAGGCCGGCTGCCGCAGCCTTGCCCCGCCTCCCCCCCAGGAGGCCGCTGCTGCGGGAGACGGGCGGAGGCCGGCTGCCGCAGCCTTGCCCCGCCTCCCCCCCAGGAGGCCGCTGCTGCGGGAGACGGGCGGAGGCCGGCTGCCGCAGCCTTGCCCCGCCTCCCCCCCAGGAGGCCGCTGCTGCGGGAGACGGGCGGAGGCCGGCTGCCGCAGCCTGCCCCGCCTCCCCCCCAGGAGGCCGCTGCTGCGGGAGACGGGCGGAGGCCGGCTGCCGCAGCCTTGCCCCGCCTCCCCCCCAGGAGGCCGCTGCTGCGGGAGACGGGCGGAGGCGGCTGCCGCAGCCTTGCCCCGCCTCCCCCCCAGGAGGCCGCTGCTGCGGGAGACGGGCGGAGGCCGGCTGCCGCAGCCTTGCCCCGCCTCCCCCCCAGGAGGCCGCTGCTGCGGGAGACGGGCGGAGGCCGGCTGCCGCAGCCTTGCCCCGCCTCCCCCCCAGGAGGCCGCTGCTGCGGGAGACGGGCGGAGGCCGGCTGCCGCAGCCTTGCCCCGCCTCCCCCCCAGGAGGCCGCTGCTGCGGGAGACGGGCGGAGGCCGGCTGCCGCAGCCTTGCCCCGCCTCCCCCCCAGGAGGCCGCTGCTGCGGGAGACGGGCGGAGGCCGGCTGCCGCAGCCTTGCCCCGCCTCCCCCCCAGGAGGCCGCTGCTGCGGGAGACGGGCGGAGGCCGGCTGCCGCAGCCTTGCCCCGCCTCCCCCCCAGGAGGCCGCTGCTGCGGGAGACGGGCGGAGGCCGGCTGCCGCAGCCTTGCCCCGCCTCCCCCCCAGGAGGCCGCTGCTGCGGGAGACGGGCGGAGGCCGGCTGCCGCAGCCTTGCCCCGCCTCCCCCCCAGGAGGCCGCTGCTGCGGGAGACGGGCGGAGGCCGGCTGCCGCAGCCTTGCCCCGCCTCCCCCCCAGGAGGCCGCTGCTGCGGGAGACGGGCGGAGGCCGGCTGCCGCAGCCTTGCCCCGCCTCCCCCCCAGGAGGCCGCTGCTGCGGGAGACGGGCGGAGGCCGGCTGCCGCAGCCTTGCCCCGCCTCCCCCCCAGGAGGCCGCTGCTGCGGGAGACGGGCGGAGGCCGGCTGCCGCAGCCTTGCCCCGCCTCCCCCCCAGGAGGCCGCTGCTGCGGGAGACGGGCGGAGGCCGGCTGCCGCAGCCTTGCCCCGCCTCCCCCCCAGGAGGCCGCTGCTGCGGGAGACGGGCGGAGGCCGGCTGCCGCAGCCTTGCCCCGCCTCCCCCCCAGGAGGCCGCTGCTGCGGGAGACGGGCGGAGGCCGGCTGCCGCAGCCTTGCCCCGCCTCCCCCCCAGGAGGCCGCTGCTGCGGGAGACGGGCGGGGGCCGGCTGCCGCAGCCTTGCCCCGCCCCCCCCCAGGAGGCCGCTGCTGCGGGAGACGGGCGGAGGCCGGCTGCCGCAGCCTTGCCCCGCCTCCCCCCCAGGAGGCCGCTGC